>NC_049216.1:34891710-34894210 GCF_013347855.1 Anguilla anguilla | reverse complement strand
CAGCGCCGCGTTCCCGCCAAACTGCCACCGTGCAGCCAGCTGACACTCGGCCAGCAGGCGAGCGAAGGGGGAGCGGGGCGGGGGGGGGGGAGCAGGCCGCCGTGGCTGCCCCCCCCCCCCCCCCACCGTACGCTCTGCGGACTTCACCCCGCTCTCTCCCGGCCCAAACGTCTCCCCCACCCCCCTGCCCCCCCTCCTCTCTGAGACAGCCCGGGGGGGAGGAGCCAGGCCGCCGTGGCTGCCCCCCCGCACTGTACGCTCTGCGGACTTCACTCAGCACTGCTCCTCCTCTGTCCAAACATCTCCCCCCTGCCCCCCCTCCTCTCTGAGACAGCCCGGGGGGGGGGGGGGGGGGACAGGACGGTGCCCCTCCCCGCCCTGATTGCGGCGGCGCTGATATCGCGGTGGGTTTGGCGGTTCTGTAAACAGCCGCGGCGGCATCGCAGCGACCTGATTGGCTGGGAAGCCAGCAGAGTAAACAGGGCTCGGAGAGGCTGCCCCATTTTCCGCTCCGATTGGCCTGCTCCGGCCCCCACCGCGATAAGAGAGGGAACAATCTGAACACAGCCCCCGAAATCACACCCGCTCACAAACCACTTACAGCCACGTTACCACTTAAATCATTTTCAGCTGACATACACTCAGGGACTTTGACAATATAACTTTTTTTTTTTTTTAAGGCATTGGTCTGACACAGCTTCACACCTCCTGAAACACTGCAGCTGGTGCATGCTGCTGAGGTGGTGCGGTATCTCAGCAGTGAGCGCATTTCATGGTCTGAGGAGGCAACCTTCTCAGTTATGCACCTCAAGCGTCCTAACGGCCTAAACGTCTTCAGAAAGCACAGCAGGCGACGCTTCTCTCCGCTTCACTACCTGCAGAACCTGCTGGAATCCACCCCCAACAGGGTCGCCAACCACCAACTCCCCCACCCCCCTCCCTGAACTTCTTTCTCCAGGAGCAGGACACAGAGTCAAAGGGAGGGTTGGATGTTTTGGGGGGGGGGGGGGGGGGGCATATCGTGCTCAGGACGGACACACCCTCCACACAGCTCATCTCCGTGCGGACAGGATCACATAAACAGGACAAACATCCAGGGAGTTCACCAGCACAATCACTCATCTTACACTCCACAAACACACGCAAAAACACACACACCCGAAATAAACACCCCACCCCCCCCCCCCCTCCCTGCCACATACACACACACACACACCCTAATAAACACCCCAACACACACACACACACACACACCCTAATAAACACCCCAACCCCCCCCCCCCCCACACGCACACACACACACACACACACACATGCCCTAATAAACACCCCAACCCCCCCGCCCCACACACACACACACACACACACACACATGCCCTAATAAACACCCCAACCCCCCCCGCCCCCCTCCTCCCCGCCACATACACACACACACACACACACACAAGCACAAACACACATGCCCTAATAAACACCCCAACACACACACACACACACACACACACAGGATAGGGGCGGGTAGGGGATAGCGGGTGCAGGATGGCGGGTGGAGGATGGCGGGCAGGGGACAGTGAATAGCAGGTGAGGGGTTGCAGGGTTCAGACCCGCTCCAGCTGACACTAGCACTGACCCTGGAACAGAGGTCATGGGTCAGGGGCTGAGAGAGGGGTCAGAGAGGACACAGTCTGTCCCCCCCTCGCCCCCCCCCGTGCCCCAATCTCCGCTCCTCTCCCCCCTCCCTTTCTGTATTCTCAATATACTTTCCTCTCCATCCCCCCCCGCCCCCCCCCCGGACAGATGTTTGGTGGTTAAAAAGTGTGTAAAGTCACACACAGCAATACAGCTCACAGACAAACACACACACATTATACAAACACACACACACACAGCAGTACAGCTCGCAGACAAACACACACACACACACACACACACACCACAGTACAGCTCACAGACAAACACACACACACACACACCACAGTACAGCTCACAGACAAACACACACACACACACCACAGTACAGCTCGCAGACAAACACACACACACATACACACACCACAGTACAGCTCGCAGACAAACACACACACACCCCACAGTACAGGTCACAGACAAACACACACACATACATTAAACACACACACTCACCCAGGCACAAAACTGCATGTCACACATACATGCACCTATACATACACACACACACACATACACAATTCCACATCGAAATTAGAGCAGAGTACTATAGTAGTGTAGAAGCTAATGAAATGAACAGATGAAATGACAAAAAAATTAAATTACAGGAAACAGAAATAGGAATAGAGACCGGGTGCCATTCACTTGCAGTGTGAGAGGAGGCAAAGATGGCGTGAGCATGTGGTGCTGATAGAGGGGTCAGCAGAAGGGCTCTGTGAGATCATCACCGTCGCGGAACACGGAACGCAGAACACGGAACACGGAACACGGAGCCCTGGGTTCCTCCTGCTGTCAATCACCAGGCAATACGCTA
>NC_049216.1:34879210-34881710 GCF_013347855.1 Anguilla anguilla | reverse complement strand
GGGGTCTTTCTGTGCCTCTGGATGGCCGGTTGATTGATTATGGAGGCAAACACACTCAACTTAAACACTCTTCCCTGGCTAGCACTCTCTCAACCCCTCCCCCCCTCTACCCAACTGCACCCTGTCCCACCCAACTCTACCTCCTCAACCCCCCCTAGCCCCCCCCCCCACCCTAAACTGCCAACTCCCCCTCCCTCACAGACCTCATAAGCTCACCATGAATTCCACAGGAACACTTCTAAATAAACACATTAAGGCTCCATCGGCAAGTGTGCCAGGAACAGACTTGGCAGTCTCCTCAAACACCACCGCCCGCTCCCCCCCCCCCCCCCCCCACCCCCAGGGCGTGCCAACGAGCTGCCCGAGTGGCACTGGCAGAACCGTAACCCCACCTGCACGTACCAGCGCTCCGTCACACACTCACCAGCCCCCCCCCCCCCCCCCCCCCCCCGACACGATCAGTCTGGGGCTGAGTTACGCTCCTGATTGGGCAGCCCTGTCACCGCTGGCTGGCCGCAGAGCGTCCGGTCCGTCCCGCCGCACGGCCTGGAGCCCACGGCCGGCACCAACACCGCTCGCACCCGCGCGGCGAGCTACGATCTCAATCGCTGCCCGGACGGCCTACCCAGCATTCCCTGCTCCAGGGCAGAAGGCCGAGGAGCGAGGAATTCCAAGCGTCCCAGCGCCGCGTACGGTGGAATGACAGGACAGGCCGGACGGACGGACGGACGGACGTCCGAGACGACGTCAGAGGCGTTGAGGCCTGGGGTACGCAGTCTAGACGGCTTTCCACAGAGGAGAGGACGGAATCGGGAGGGGGGAGGTCAGGGGTCACAGGAAGAGGGGAGGACGTTCATCCTCGACCCTGCAGGGGGCGCCGAGACAGAGGGCGCCCATGGTCATAATGTCCCCCCCGCCACCCCCCCCCCAACACTGGAGACTCACGCGCCAAAACTTTCACGCTACCCTCTCCCCATTGGATGACAGCGAAATGAAGGTCGCCACAGCGCCCTCTGATTGGTTAACTCAGGCTCCATCCTCAACACTCAGAACACCCTGGGCATCCATCAGAACAACGGCACTGTAAACGCATGAACAGCACAGCATGGACTGACAGTGACACTGGTACACCACTGCAATGTACACTCCACCAGTGCAGTGTGTGTGTGTAGTGTAGTGTTCCAGTGCGGTGTATGTGTGCAGTGTTCCAGGGAAGTGTACAAGTGCAGTGTAGCAGGGCAGTGTATGTTGTGTAGTGTTCCAGTGCGGTATATGTGTACAGTGTATATTGTGCAGTGTAGCAGAGCAGTGTATGTGTGTAGCGCAGCAGGGCAGTGTATGTTGTGTAGTGTAGCAGAGCAGTGTATGTTGTGTAGTGTAGCAGAGCAGTGTATGTGTGCAGTGTAGCAGGGCAGTGTATGTGTGCAGTGTAGCAGAGCAGTGTATGTGTGCAGTGTAGCAGGGCAGTGTATGTGTGCAGTGTAGCAGAGCAGTGTATGTGTGCAGTGTAGCAGAGCAGTGTATGTGTGCAGTGTAGCAGAGCAGTGATATGTGTGTAGTGTAGCAGGGCAGTGTATGTGTGCAGTGTAGCAGGGCAGTGTATGTGTGCAGTGTAGCAGAGCAGTGTATGTGTGCAGTGTAGCAGGGCAGTGTATGTGTGCAGTGTAGCAGGGCAGTGTATGTTGTGTAGTGTAGCAGGGCAGTGTATGTGTGTAGTGTAGCAGGGCAGTGTATGTGTGCAGTGTAGCAGGGCAGTGTATGTTGTGCAGTATAGCAGAGCAGTGATATGTGTGCAGTGTAGCAGGGCAGTGTATGTGTGCAGTGTATATTGTGCAGTGTAGCAGGGCAGTGTATGTGTGCAGTGAAGCAGAGCAGTGTATATTGTGCAGTATAGCAGAGCAGTGATATGTGTGCAGTGTAGCAGGGCAGTGTATGTGTGCAGTGTAGCAGGGCAGTGTGTGTGTGCAGTGAAGCAGAGCAGTGTATATTGTGTAGTGTAGCAGGGCAGTGTATATTGTGCAGTGTAGCAGGGCAGTGTATGTGTGCAGTGAAGCAGAGCAGTGTATATTGTGCAGTGTAGCAGAGCAGTGATATGTGTGTAGTGTAGCATGGCAGTGTATGTTGTGTAGTGTAGCAGGGCAGTGTATATTGTGTAGTGTACCAGTTCCTTTATCACTCTGTGGTACCAAGCGCTAGGACTTCAAGGGTTCTTATGTTGGCTGGTGATGGCCATATTTTGCTTTCATATCACCAGCAGGAGAAAGGACATTTTATCCATATTTGAATTCGACGGGGCAGGCCTGTGGAGGGGTGGGGGGGTTGTGTGTCTCTCAGTGGGTTGGGTTGACCGGGGGTTAGTGGGGGGTGGGGGGTGGGGGGGAGTGCGGGGGTGCTTACTCACTGTGTTGATTTGCTCAGACTCTTTTGGCATGATTCCCCCAGCACTGAATCATGCCCTCTGAGTTTACTGGTAGAGCGGGAAAAAAAGATTCCTGGCGAA
>NC_049216.1:34841710-34871710 GCF_013347855.1 Anguilla anguilla | reverse complement strand
TAAATTAATGAATGAGATTAAATGTAGCAACAGCCAAAGATGAAAAAATACTTTTTTAATATTGGGTTCATTCTCAACTCTCTGTTTACAGTGCAAAGCTTAAAGAGGCTGCCAGCCATGTGGCCATCTGCCTGTTCCACAGAAACACGACCTCGTCAGTGTGAGGAAGCTCCCCCAGTAACAGACAACTGACAGACGGACAGAACCAGAGTGTGAAACCAGCGCACACAGGGCCACGGACGAGCCTGTGTTTGATGCACCTCGGCCCCTTCACAGACAACAGCCAACAACGTTAGCATAGGCTGGCTATCCTGGCCGCTAGTGTTTGAGTGTTTGCTCAGGGCAGTGGGAGAGGAGCTAAGAGATCTAACCGCACACCCACGGTGACATTTACACACCCCCCCCTGCAACCCCCCCCCCCCCCCCCCCCCACGACCCCCCCGCCCCCCCTGCCCCCCCCGCCCCCGACCCCCCCGCCCCCCTGCCCCCCCCGCCCCCCGGCCCTCTGATGTTGGATTATGGGGAAGCGGTGAGAACTGACTCAGATCCCGCACTTCAGAGGGACAGGATGAGCTGTTTATTTGTGTTTGCGGTGTTTACACTCAGATTAGCCTGCCGAAAAGGAAAAGGCCACACCCCCCCCACTCGTTAAGCGCGAGCCGTGATTGGCCGATAGGGCGATAGCGCAGGAAATGGGATCCTGGCTTTGCGATGAGTCATCAGAGATGGGCCAACGCTGTCGCGATGGGAATAAGACCCCAGCATCGGAGGGAAAGACAAAGACGGAAAGATTAGAGTTTAACCCTCGGGCCTGAGTGACTGAGAGGGAGGGACCCAGGGGAAGTGGTGTGATCAGGAAGTGTCCCCTGGGGGCGGCAGGGGGGGGCCGGGTCTCCCCGTCCCGGGACGTCCGAGGAGCGGGGGCTTACCACTCCCCACCACAGCGCGTCGGCGTAGCTGGCGAACTCGGTCACCCCGCTGGAGTCCACCGCATCCTTCTCCGCCAGGTACACGAAGTAGGACGAGAAGATCAGGCACAGGAAGCCGATGTAGAGCGTGGTGATCAGCTCCTGGGAGGGATGGACAGACGGACAGGTGCAGAGGAACATGACCAATGACCAGAGGGAGGAGTTTTAAAAGTGCCCCCTACAGGCAGTTGGGGGTAAACCTGTTTATCTCTGCAGGTAGAGGTCAGAGGAGGAAGGGGCGGACAACGTGCAGTTCCTGACAGTGCAGACTCTAGCTGGAGCTGTCTGTGTGTATGGCTGTGTGTGTGCATGTGTGTTTGTGTGTGCATGCGGTTGTGTGAGACATTGCATCACAATGCTTGTGAGTGTAAATGCGCGTTTGTGTGAGAGTGCTTTTTGTGCATGTGCACATTCCGACGTGCGCACTTGTATGTGCACACGTGAGTGCATGTTTGTGGCTGAGTCTGTGTGCGTCTGTGTGTATCTCGCTCACCTGCCGATGTATAAAGACTACAGATCCCAGAAGCCTCCAGGTTCCTCCCTGTCGGTCCACATGCAGCATCCGCAGGATCTGGAGGAAGCGGATCCCTCTGGAAGACACACCCACGCACCATGACAACAGACCCCGCCCAGGACCCGGCTCCGCCCGCCTTTCCAGGCCACACAGTGC
Organism: Anguilla anguilla; assembly: GCF_013347855.1. Classification (NCBI taxonomy): domain Eukaryota; kingdom Metazoa; phylum Chordata; class Actinopteri; order Anguilliformes; family Anguillidae; genus Anguilla; species Anguilla anguilla. The sequence continues at coordinate 34,870,072 of NC_049216.1, read as the reverse complement.
CAGACTCCGCCCCATTACCTGACAGCAGAGGTAGCAAACACCTGTCCTTTGGAGCCCACGGACAGCACGATTACAGAAGCCACCACGACAATGAGGTCTGTGGAGGAAGGGAGCGAGAGAGAGAGAGCACGAGTCAGCCAAACTACAATGGTTGTCAAGTGCAGGCAAGTTAGTATGAAAACTTGAGTGGCGGTTGCCAGAAAGCGACCATTGTTGTAGTTTCAATATAGCAACCTGTTAGCAACTTACTTTTTAAAAGTACATAACAGCTTCGAAATCCAAGGTTGAGATATTATTGGATATAATTTATCACGTAGAACAGAACGTGGAGCTCTTTCAGGCTTCCGTTCACCACAGACCTTATTTTCGGCAGAAAACAAAATCGCAATGGGAAAAATGAGTTGGAAATCGGACGAGGGAACCCACGGCTCAAAAATTCGAACTTACTTCCGGGTTTTGGGACTATAAACTGTAACACTCTATTCCAAAACCTCAGCGCCAGGTAACCACCACACAGAGACCCAGGTGGCATGCTGGACAGATTGACGGTTAAAACTGTTACATCACTGGATATGAAGTCGCAGGGAGAGCAGTTACTGCAGCCAGGAGAGCAGTTACTGCAGCCGGGAGAGCAGTCACTGCAGCCGGCCCAGCGCGCTCACCGATGATGGAGATGGGCTTGCGAGCGAACCTCAGCCTCCCCCAGGCGCCCACGTACTTGCTCCGGCAGCCAGCCGACCACAGCCGGACTACGTACTCCACCCCGAAGAAGACCACCAGCACTATCTCCTGCGGAGAGAGAGAAAAAGAGGAAGAGAGGGGGGGAGAGAGAACAGAAGAGACACAGGGAGAGAAGGAGAGAGAGGTCCTCAGAAGGAAAACTCGCCAGCCATTAGCTCCAACAAATGGTCTCATAAATAACCTTAAATCTCACATTTTAAAATATTTTTAAAAACACATTCTTCACGAAAAAAACACACTTATCAACACAAACACACATGGTAGGACAAAGCTAGAACAAAAGACAAAACAGCAAAAAAAATTTGGTTGGAAGTTAAAAAAAAAATCTGCAAACAAAGGTATTAGAACAGAAACTCGGAAAAAAAAAATATATGACAGAAAAAAACAAGTTGAAGGGGGCACTAAACCTCAACTATTACTAAACCTCAACTATTACTAAACCTCAACTATTAATATCATTTTAAAAACTTCAACTGAAGTAGCTAAAGGCTTGTAACTGTAAAAAAAAACCAGCAGTTTGCTAAATTGGCTTAGCTTCTCAATTTTAAACAAGAGTGACAGTTGGACAGAGTGGCCCAGAGTGTAACAGTTTTGTGGTTGCCATGCCAACCAAGCCGAGTGCAGGAAGTGGCGTGATCCAGTCCTCTTTTAGAAGGTGACCCCAACGCTCAGGTTTGGAAGCCAGCGTGCAAACTCACTCAACCCCTGCAAGGTGACCACAGCCGCCCAGAGGCCAGGGAGGTTAGAAAATGACCCGGTCCTCCCAGTGTGGAGATCCCCCTGTGTCTGGCACACTGCGATACGTAAACAAGAATTTAAATATTTAAAAGGAACCATCTGGCACGGCAGACAGGTTTTCACCGGGGATGACTCAGACGGACGGAAGCGCTGTGTTAATTGTTAATGCGCGACGTTGCCATAATGGCACAAGGTCAGCTCAGGAAACGGAGAGGTCAGACAAGGGCTCCTTTGAGGTATCCGAACTTCTGAAAGAAGAGGCGGACAAAATTACAGGCGAGACTCCGCCCTCTCGAAAACCCGGACGAGGCGGAATCAGCAGCCGCTGGATAAACTGCCCCACAGGGCCCCCCATCTGCCCCCCTAGTACCGCCCCCACGCCCCCACGCCCCTCCCTTAATGTAGAGAAACCGTGGGGGTCCTGTTCTTTATGAAACATGACGGAGACGAGTTCAGGCAGGTCACTGTGGGAGAGAGAGAGAGAGGGATGATGCACCCCGGGTGAAGAGAGAGAGAGACCGACAGACAGAGAGACAGAGTGAGAGAGAGGGAGAGAGACAGACAAAGAGAGAGAGACAGAGTGAGAGAGAGGGAGAGAGACAGACAGAGAGAGAGAGACAGAGTGAGAGAGAGGGAGAGAGACAGACAGAGAGACAGAGTGAGAGAGAGGGAGAGAGACAGACAGAGAGGCAGAATGAGAGAGAGGGAGAGAGACAGACAGAGAGACAGAGTGAGAGAGAGGGAGAGAGACAGACAAAGAGAGAAACAGAGAGAGACTCAGCGACCACACCCTTGAAATAAAAAAAAAGGCAGACACAAAAACTCATGGTTGCCAAAAGAAGAAGGAATATGTGGTCACTGTAGGACAGGAGAGGTGGAGACAGAGATGCACTTCCTCCTAAACTGTACAGTATACACAAAAATAAGAAAAGCATATTTCCAAAAATTTTCAATAAACTTAAATTCCTTATCAAAGGATGAGCAAAAATGTGCAATTCTATCAGGAGAAGGACCAACAGCCCTAGTTTGGGCTTTAATACATTTCAGCTTGTCATAACCTGAGGGGCACTGAGTGACAATCCTAACATACATTTTTAAATAAATACTAGGGTTGATTTAACATTAACATTGTTGTTTTTGTTTTGAAAATGCTCACTGTCATTATTCTTTTACAGCACATACTGTGTATTGTAATTGATTTCTGATGCTTTTACAATACTTTCACATGTATGTCAGCAACTTGAATTTGAATTTTAGAGAGAGATAAAGAGAGAGAGAGAGAGAGAGAGAGACAGAGAAGAGATGGAGTACCCCAGGTGAACCACACAGCTGCTTGTTAACCAGTAATGTTCCATCTAGCCCACCCTTTCCAGAACCCACAAACCCAGACTTTAGTCATTGTGCAAACAGTGAAACCATAATTGCCCTGTTAAAGACACGGAGCCAAGCAGACAGGATTACTCACTGACCCACAGATTCCCAAGCCAAAGAGCCTTCAGATAAACTCAGCACTGCGAGGGATCATGCAACACCTGGCATCCCACACCACCCTTACAAAAGAAGCTCCGACTCACAGGGAGGACCTGGCAACCCACATTCCACTTCTCAAAGAAGCACCAACTCACGTATGAATAAGCTTACAGTGTTCCATGACAATGACCTATTCCTCATTAATCCAGCTGAATCCCATTATCATGGTTAAAAAAAAAAAAAACCACATGCACAATAATTGTCCTTTTCCTGAACCAAGGAAATAGGTGGCACTGCAAGGAATATTCACAGGAAGTACAGGCACAGGGCCCGGCTGGAATGGATGTAAAAGGTGACGTATTTGGATATATCTGGACGGACTCTGACACTGCATGCTGACCACAGCCCAGAGGAGAATCCGAGACTGTGCCTCCAGCTGAAAGCGTAGCCTGTATGTTGGTATTGGCAGGATGAGAGGCCTCTTCCTGAGAGACTCAGGTACTGTGACTACAGCGTCAGCGTCACGGACAACATCCACTGCTAGACCCCACAGGCCCCATCGGCTGGGCACTGGCCAATCCGTATGCACCTGTAAAGATTTGGACAAAGATTTGCACTGGGGAGGCGGTGTAGTGTAATGTGTAACAAACCGGTCTTCTCAAGGTCACACGTTCAATTCCCGGGTAGGACACTGCCGTTGTACCCTTGAGCAAGGTGCTTAACCTGCATTGCTTCAGATCCAGCTGTATAAATGGATGCAATGCTATGTAAAATAGCTCTGTAAGTCGCTTCGGACAAGAGCGTCTGCCAAACGCCTGTAATGTAATGACAAACCAAGCGCACAGAAACACAGGCCCCTGAAGCTGTGTGATCATACTCAAATTGTACAGACTGGCTTCAGACAACACGGAAACATTCAGCCCCTCACTTCCACTGCAGTTACTAACCAACATCGACCATCTTCACAATTCACCCAAAAGTGTGGAACCTGAAACAAAAAGTGAAATATTACACGATCCATAATTACTGCAAACACTGAAAAATGATCAAGCCGCACTGTCATGTCAAAGCAGTGGTTTTAAGAGCAGCTAAAACTGGCTCCATAGACCCAAGCCTGACCCTTTCAGCGCTGTAGGCTGGCAGAAGGTCTTATCGGACAGAGAGTCCCAAAGTAACCTCTCCACAGCCATCAGGCCCCACAAACAGAGTGCACACCCACTGCACCATCTCTCTCTGTGTCAGTGGAGATAAAGGCTCTGACCTTCTCAGACAGCAGAGAAGATCCTGACCAAAAATAACCAGCCAGTCTTTTCAGGAGAATCGGAACACACCCCCGCTCAGAGCAAAATATATCCCAGCCTGCCCTGCCACAACCTGAGGGACAGTGAGGAGCCAACCAACACTGACTAATCACAAACAAAAGCACAGCACCTAACACGCAGCAGATATAATCATTTTGTTTCTATAAAGTTTAGATTGCAATCTTTATTACTTTACTAATACAGTCATCGGAACTGCAAGTACTGCATTTAGTTTAACTATTTATTAATTGAAACATATAGAAATACTTTCTTGTTTTCTACTAGTTACTGCTAATTGAATGATTTAGCAAACAGTGCAGTAAACTGGCAGCCCTCTGATTACAGCTGGTTTATGTGCACACTCACAGACAGGTCCGTTGAAATTAAAGGCCAAACAGCTTTCAGATATTTTCTGCCTCAAAGACTGGCGGCTTGTCCATGCTGAGATAACACGAGGGAAGTTACTGCTACGCGTTAATCTTTTTACGTAACTTACAAGCGTTATCTTCGCAGTATGACTGTGTATGAGTGTTTCTTTGTGTGGTTGTGTGTGTGTGTGTGCGTGCGTGGGTGTTTGCTTGTGTGGTAGTGTGCATGTGTGTTTGCTTGCGTGGTAGTGTGCGTGTGTGTTTGCCTGCGTGGTAGTGTGCGTGTGTGCGTGTGTGTGTGAGAGAAAGAGTGCTCACAGTTGGTCCACCAAAACATTCGGGGGGGGGGGGGGTTGTAGTGATTGTGAAATGGCGTCATGGTCAGTTCACGGTCAAGGTCAATAAAGCAGCGGTGGTGGCGGCGCTTGAGCGGAGAGAGCAGAGCCCCCCCCCCCCCCAGTCCACCCCCCCTCGCCCCCCCCTCGCCCCCCCCCCGCGGGAGGCTTCATTTCCGCCGCGGCTCTTCCCGCTGGGAACACCAGCGCTACAGACAGGTATGAGTAATGAGACCAGCCCTCAGGACTCTGAGAACCGCCGTGTGTGTGTGTGTGAGTGTGTGTGTGTGTGAGAGTGTGTGTGTGTGGGCATGAGTGTGTGTGTGTGATAGTGTGTGTGATAGTGTGTGTGTGTGTGAGTGTGTGTGAGAGTGTGTGTGTGGGTATGAGTGTGTGTGTGTGAGAATGTGTGAGTGTGCCTGTGAGCCTGTGTGAGTCTGTGTGTGTGAGTGTGTGTGTGTGTGGGAAGGGGGGGGAGGGGAAGCAGACAGACCCCTGCCCTGAGAGCCACGAGAAGGGGGGGGGGGGGGGGTGAGGTGACCCCTCCGGCAGCCTGAGAAAGGGGAACACTGCCCCCCAGTAAGGACCAGACAAGCAGCAGAGGCCAGCATGTCCAAATATCACTGAATAATAGAGAAAACCAACAGGACCAGCCCCGGCATGCCGCACAGACGGGGGGAGGGGGGGGGGCAGTCTCGGGGGGCACGGGGGGGTCCTGGACGAGCGGGGCGGGGCCAGGGGCTGGGGTGGGGGCGAGGGAGGGGATGCCCCAGTGACTCCGGGAGGGAGGCCGGGACGTGAAAAAGGGCACAAGCCGGGTGGGGCCGCTCCACGTCTCCATGGTAACAGCTCCAATCACACCCCCCCCAGCCCACCACCACAGACCCAATATCTACCCACAATCCCCCCACAGTCACCACACAACAGGGGCCGTGCAATTCTGTCTGCTTTTGTTCCATTAAAAAAAAAAACACTGCAAACCCCATCACCCTCTTTTCTTCCCAGACAAGTGAAATAGCGAGAGAGACAGAGAGAGAAACAGAGAAAGAAAGAGAGAGACAGACAGACAGACAGACAGACAGACAGACACAGAGAGAGAGAGAGAGAGAGACAGAGAGAGAAAGAGAGAGACAGACAAACAGAGAGAGAGAACTGGGCAACACGAAATTAGCAGCACAGTACGCAAGTGCCTGCCATAACATGGCACTGTGGAATAAACTTAACGTCTTTCATGTTCACATCAAGCTCTGGCAACACACTGCAGTACGTCAGGCCAATGAAGCTCTCCTGAACTGTATTTAACTGAACTGAGACAGACAGAGAGAGTCAGAAAAGAGAGGACAGACAAAGAGAAGGACAGTCAGAAGAGAAACAGAGATGGAGAGAAAGAAAAAAAGAGAGAGGGAGAGAGAGAGGGGCACCGTTGCAGGTCAAATACCAGGCTCGGTATTGCGCAGCGTCTTTTGTCCTTGCAGCTGTGGCTTTAAGCCACGCCCCCGTCAGGCCACATGCATAATTAAACACACATATTCACTCACATATTCACTCATTCACACACATATTCACACTCATATTCACACTCATATTCACACTCATATTCACACACATATTCACACTCATATTCACACACATATTCACACACTTATTCACACTCATATTCACACACATATTCACACACGTATTCACACTCTTATTCCACACCCCGTTTTTAAGGCCAGACGCCCCTGTGAAGGGGAACGGCGGTCTGAGAAGCACGCCCCAGCGTGAGAACGCTCCCCTCCTCACTGTTTCGGGGCGAAGGCCCAGGCGAGCGGGTACCCGGCTCTACTGTCCCAGGCCCGGGGGCGCGGGTCTTAAAAAGAGGACCCCCCTCCCAATAAATAACCATCCGCAGGCCTCCGGGGCCCCGATCGGATGTCTGTCACACAGATGTCGCAAGGCAAGCGTCTGGCATAAATAGCGGGAATAAAAACGTAAAAATGACGGATTTGACTTTTACAGGGCCCCTGTCAGGAGCGCAAGGCCCTTCACTGGGAAAGGGGAGGGGGGGTGGGGGTAACCTCACCTCAACCCCCACAAACGTGCAGCACCCAACTGGATGATGCACGGGGGCCATTTTGCAAAAAGAACGCCCAGCACACATCAGCTGAGGTGGGGAGAGAGAGAGAGAGAGTAAGAGATCATTTATCCAGAGGTGATGTGGGGATGATTCAGTGGCCATGGCGACAGAGAGACAGTTTTTCCACAAGCAAAACTTTTTCACCACCCATTGAATAAAGCATGCTTTTGGATGTCTGCTCACTGGCGTTCGCTCATCAACGTGGCCGTGGTTACAAAGATCACACGTTCTGCACGGGATGGGGGGGGGGGGGGGAGGGAATCGGACATGCTCAGCCCCATGTTGGGCACCGCATTTCTTAAAAGCGAAAGATTAATAAATAAATAAATAATAACAACAGTAACAACACTGCAGGAATCCAAAGGAAACTTCTAGTAGTAGCAAGAAGACTCAGGTGAGAGCAGATCGCCTCAGTCCACGGCTCACGGGAACGCTGTGACTGTCAGCTCGTTCGGAGAGGAGGGGAAACGGAACATCCAGGAGCCTGATTTCACAAAGCTTCGCCCCATTGTTCCTTTATCCCCAAATTAACTGAAAAACAACGTCTGGAGCATCATGGCCCCTTTGTGCGAATCAGTCGATGAGACTGAAACTAACCCAGCGCAATTAGGGGATGACAAATTGTTAATTAACCCTGGTTACCATTAAACAATTTGGAGGGTCAATGCGGGATCAATAGGGAGTGGTGACCCCTGTGTCGGAGCAGATGGGCTCGGGCCAATCTGCAGTAACTCTAGATGAGCAGCAGTGTGTATTTATTGATCACCGGGAATCGACCAGCAGATGGGACAGCAACTCATTACACAGATCCTCCCAATCTCTCCGCAACACCCCCCCAAACTGGCCCGTCCCCGTCCCAGAAAAGCACAACCACTGCGCTCATCGACAGAGGACCTGGCAGTAACCACAGGCTACCAGGGAAACACACACTACACGGCCAAAAGTGTGCGGATTAATACAGAGTTGGTCCACCATTTGCTGCTGTAACAACCTCAACTGTTCTGAGAAGGCTTCATACTAGATGCTGGAGCATTGCTGCAGGGATTTGCTTCTGTGCAGCCAGAAGAACACTAGTGAGGTCGGGCATTGATTGGGTGGTGAGGCCTGGTTCGCAGTTGGTTTTCCAACTGATCCCAAAGGTGTCGGATGGGGTTGGGATCAGGGCTGTGTGCAGGCCAGTCAAGTTCTTCTGCATTCATCAAAAAACAGAAATACATTAAAATATAGAAATTAAAAAAAAAAAAATATGCCCATCCAATCACAAACAGGTTATCTAAGCCCTTGGATATCAGCAGTTTTTGGGGGAATTCCAGAGTGACACCGAGGGCTGCTGGTAAATCTAACTCCCGTGAGCAGCCCTCGATGAAGGAGTCACGAAGGAAAGAACAGTCCGTAAGAAAATAATAGTAATATCTTCCTGCAGTGCCTCTGCCCCCCCCTCACCCCCCAGACACAACTGCAATAAAAACACTCAGCGCCATTTCTGTCAGAGTTCATGTCAATTAACGGAGACTGAATTCTGACCCCCACAAAGATATAATTCCACACAAGACAAAGAGGTGAGGGGTTCAAACCAGCACCCCGCTACAACCCCCCCACCCAGACACCCCCCCCGCACCCTCTCCCCTCCCCCACCCACCCACCAAAACCAGCTCATTTAAACCCTGTCATTTTCCCCCAGCACATTAACCCTTCAAGGTGTGCTGTAAGATCGCAAACACGCGATTAGAATCTCCATAACTGAACGTTCTAATGCTGATGTCACAATCACTACCGGTGACTGAGAGCGGTGGAGTTCTGGAACATACCGACGTAGAACTCTGAAAAAACATTCCAAAAAACCCTGCTCTCCAAAAGGGTTAAAGCCCATTGCTGAAGGGCGTAGGGGCTGTTCGTCCCTGGCAGCTGCAGAGAAATGCCCTGTTGCCCCTGGCTGGGCCGGCTTTGCCAACGTGCCCCCCCCTCCCCCCCCCGTGCCCCGCGCCGCTCAGCATCCCCCAGCTGGAGTCCTGTCTGAGCCTCAAGCTCGCAGGCCAAGCACACCCTACAGTAATTAGCAAAACTACTTTTTTATAACAGTTTACAAGACGCTTTTTTTCCCCCTTTTTTGGCAGGCTTTTCCTCCAGAGGATTTTCGGCTCATCGTTTCCAAGGAGTCGGGCGGCCCGACGGAATACAACTCAAGCTCCGTAAATCCTGTTCCAAGCGTGCGGGGGGGTGGGGGGGTCAGCCTGGGCAGACTCTGCTCTATTCTGCTCTGAATTCTGCGCGGGGGGGGGGGGGGGGCAGTGCGTGTATTTCATGCAGACGGCGTCTGACCGGGTTATTCTCGCAAAAACGTAAAATGCAAAGAGAAGGAGGAAGTTGTGAATAATTAGTGCGTTTGAGAGAATGAGACTCTGTACTGGGGGAGGGGCTGGTTCAGCCCCCCAGGCAGACTGCAGTGCGGGAACACACCTCCGCTGCACGCCCCACATTAGAGCACAGGGCCGGTCTGCTTTTACGCCATGCTGGAGGCCTGAGGGCTGCTTTCCTGTCCCTACAGCGCCCCCAAGAGGCCAGCTGGAGGAGTGCAGCATGTGTGAGGAGGTGGTGTCAGAGGACGTGTGATTACTGCCGGCTCTCGCCCCCCCCCCCCCCCCCCCCCCCCTGGACCCTGGACTCCCTGCGCTGGAGCTGGTGGCTGCTGTGGAGGGGGTAGGGTAGTGGCGGGGGGGGGGGGGGGGGGGGGGGGGGGGTTACAGGTCCTGGGACACAGCCACACTGACCAGCTGTCCTCGGCCAGATCTCAGCTGACGGTGAGGGGGGGGCGAGGGGGGGGGGGGCAGTAGGGAGACAGCTAGCGGCAGATGCAATGCCTTCCTGAGTTTCCGTGGCGATGGCTTTTCCCATCCACCATGCAGCCGGACTCCGAAGGCCACCAGCTGTCCAGCTCCCAGCATGCAGCTTGGGTGTAGGGGGGGTGGGTGGGTTTGCTACCGTAATACTGCAGCAACCAGCTGACACCCGCAACACTCCCCAACCACCCCCCCCCCCCCCCACACCCCTGAAAGTGCTCCCTACAAGGGGGGCAACGTGCACGCCCAACAGTACACGCACCCAGAACAATACCTGCTCTGTTTCCGCGGCAACTTGGGAGATGCTGCGAGCCTCATCCTTAGAGACGCAGGTAGCGCTGTCCAAACACCCGTCGGGCGTCTCAGGAGATGAATTTAAGAGATTAAATGCGCTGGTCTCTGCTCTCTAACCCCACCCGGTTTCACTGATCTCTCCCAGAAGCCCCTCTGAGCTGCAGTTGACCTCCACGTGAAGTAAAAAGCAGATTTGGGGTGAACCCCCGCAAGCCCGGGCTTCACCCCACCCGTGCTGTTTAACATCCCCCCCCGGCTCGCTCCCCGGAGCCCCCGAGCACCAGCGCAGGAATGACCGAGGGCTGCTTCTCTGCATCGCGCAAAGGAGGGGGCGGGCTAGACTGCAGCACAGACACAGCAGCACTGACACAGCAACACCAATACAGCAGCACTGACACAGCATCACCAATACAGCAGCACGGACACAGCATCACTGATCCAACAGCACAGACACAGCATCACTGACCCAGCAGCACTGACACAGCATCACTGACCCAACAGCACAGACACAGCATCACTGACCCAACAGCACAGACACAGCATCACTGACCCAGCAGCACTGACACAGCATCACTGACCCAACAACACAGACACAGCATCACTGACCCAGCAGCACTGACACAGCATCACTGACCCAACAGCACAGACACAGCATCACTGACCCAGCAGCACTGACACAGCATCACTGACCCAACAGCACAGACACAGCATCACTGACCCAACAGCACAGACACAGCATCACTGACCCAGCAGCACTGACACAGCATCACAGACCCAACAGCACAGACACAGCATCACTGACCCAACAGCACAGACACAGCATCACTGACCCAACAGCACTGACACAGCATCACTGACCCAACAGCACAGACACAGCATCACTCACCCAACAGCACAGACACAGCAGCACTGACCCAGCAGCACAGACACAGCAGCACTGACCCAGCAGCACAGACACAGCAGCACTGACACATGACAATGACCTTATGTCTAAAACACAGCCTGGCACTTTAGGTTGATTACTTTTATTCATCTTTGTACTTTTATTTTATAATATTATAACCTCTTTATTGTACAGTACTGTACTAAAATGTTGAATTTATTATATTCTATTAATACATGTCCAAAGACAAGCAGGCTCCAGGGCTCACTAGCAAAAGAGATGCCAATTTCAGTGTAACTACTCTGGTTCAAAAAAAGTTCAATTAAAAAATCTTAAATCACCTTTTATGTTTACCATGCCTTGTATGTTTACAATACACGTGTATGTTTACCACGCCAATGTTTGGAAAACTGAGAGAGAGAGAGAGAAAGAGAGAGAAAGAGAGGAAGAACAGGAAGGCAGAAGAGAGGAAACAAAGAAAAGGGAGAAAGAAAGACTGATAACCCCGGAGAGCAAAACAAAGGCCTCAGTGAGAGAAGCAGGACTGAGCCAGCTGCCCGCCTCAGGGCCTCTAATCCGGCCAATCAGGTGAGCCCGTTCGCCCCCAGGACAGGTGTGAGGATAAAGGTGTCGACGGGTAGCCATTTTAAACACGCGAGCCTCCATTTTATGTGGCTTTGAGAGTTTGGGAGCCCCTGCTCGGGCCGTCGAAGTTGTAACGTTTAATTTTTTGCGGCTTAGCTCAAAGGTACGATTAGCACAATGGTGAATACAACATATATAATATAAAGCCTGGTACTGAGAAAGTTAAAGGGTTAAGGCCTCTGTTTTCTTTAAATTTTTTATTATGAGTCCAAGCAGCCATACTGCCATCCCAGGCCAAAGAGAAACAGGACAATTAGTCAGGCCAGTGTGATGGAAACAAACGCCTGGCATTATTGGTAATGAATAATTAATTGTTATTAATGAGCTGACAGGTGGACTGTGGGGGTCTCCTCTGTCCTCTCTAGCCCCAGCGTGGGGGAAGCGAGAACTGAAACAGAACCTCTGTCACCCAACCCTGACCACTGGGGGGGGGGGCGCCCAACTGAGGAAACAGGGGGAAATTTGACCTGTGTCCCCTCACTCTTGCCCCCCCCCCCCTTCGCACCATGCTCTGTGGCTTCCCCGCCCAGGGGCAGTCCTGGTTACAGAGTGGCCTCTGTACCCCTGTACCCCCCAAACTCACGACCCAAATATACACCGTGTGACTTAGTCACGGAGCATAGGAGCCTTCCATCAGCACAACTGTGAAAACAACAATAGACACAGCCCCCCTACCCCCCCCGCCCCCCCCCCCTCTTGGGTCCGTACCCAGCGGGACGGAGAATGTTTACCAGACCCGGGTCAGATCGCTCATTATAAACACCGTAACCCTTCAGACTCCAGTGTAAATCCTGCAGACTGCTGGCCATTCAGAAAGGGCAGTGGTGAAAAGGACATGTCGGTTAGCTGCTGTGTAAAAGCTGTGTACGTTGCTCTGGATAAGAGCGTCTGCTAAATGCCTGTAATGTAAAGTAACCTCATGACTAAAATCATTTAGGATTCTCATGGATCTGTAGAGGGGGTGGGTGCTTGGTTTCAGTATGTAAAGAGTATAAAAAGTACATCAAACACACACAGGGGTGAAAACGAGATTTCTTTAATGGACGCGGGCCTATGTCAATGCACACATGTGTATGTGCGTGACTGTGTGTGCATATGTGTACATGTGGGTGTGTGTCTGAGTGTGTATGTATGAGTGTATATATGTATGTGCGTGTGTGTATGTATAGCGTTTGTGTGAGTGTGTGACTGCGTGTATGTGTGAGAGAGTGTGTGAGTGTGTGTGTGTATGAATGTGTGCAAGTGTGTGTATGTGCGTGTGCACGTGCGTAAATGTGTGTGTGTATGTATGTATAGTGTGTGCATGTGTGTGTGTGTGAGTGTGTGTGTCTGAATGTGTGCAAGTGTGTGTATGTGCGTGTGCACGTGCGTATATGTGTGTGTGTATGTATGTATAGTTTGTGTGTGAGTGTGTATAGTGTGTGTGTGTGAGTGTGTATGTATAGTGTGTGTGTGTGCATGTGAGTGTGTGTGTGTGTGAGTGTGTATAGTGTGTGTGTGAGTGTGTATAGTGTGTGTGTGAGTGTGTGTGTGTGAGTGTGTATAGTGTGTGTGTGAGTGTGTGTGTGTGAGTGTGTATAGTGTGTGTGTGAGTGTGCGTGTGTGTGTGAGTGTGTATGGATGTATAGTGTGTGTGTGAGTGTGTATGGATGTATAGTGTGTGTGTTTGTGTGTGTTAATGTACATAGGTGCGTGACCCATCCCTCATTATGAGGTCAGGGCCCAGGCGTCACTGAGGCAGGACGGCTGTTTGGAGAGGGGCGTGGGGGGGGCCGAGGGGGGGGGGGGCATGGTGGGGTATGGGGGGGTTGGTAAACTTCAGGCCTGGAGCCCTGGGAGCAGAGTGACTCCCATCCCCAGGGCAGTGGGGGAGGGGGCTTCACAGATGGAGAATGGGTGGGAAGGAGCCACTGGGTGGGGGGGGGAGCTTTGGGGGGGGGGGGCTGGTTACTGTAACTGCCAGCAACTACCTACAGACTTTGGCCTGGATTCAATCAACATTTAACTTTGGCTTACAATTAAATCCCAATATTCAAATCAGCATTTTTTTTCTCTTCAGTTTGGCCAGCTCAGCGATCACTAAACTAACTCGCCACACTGGATGTTTGAGGAAAAAGTGAAATGCTTACATTAACTTGCAAAAACAAGTTAAGGACGAACAGCCACTGAACCCTAGCATGGGTCTCCGGTCTCCCCGGGGGCAGGGGATGGGATGGGGGGGGGGGGGGGGGGGGGGGCCCACTGTTGTCACTGCCACTCATAAACCACAACACAGGAGGGACTGAGCAGACACCCTTCTACCAGGTGACTGCGTATAGTGGGTTACATTTCCATCTGTTCTTTTATATTTAACATGCTCCCTGTTTCCACAGCAGGGCATTTTCTAACATTGTACCAGGCTAAGATTCAATGACAATACCCGACCGGGGATTTGAACCCGTGACCTCTCGGCTACAAGTCTACAGTAAATATTATGGGTAAACTCCTCCACCACCTCCTCCGGGCGTAGTCAGGAGGAAGGACAAACACTCCATCCAGAGTCTCTCTGTAATGGATGCCGTCCGCCCCCCCCGGCAGGCACGAGAACAGACCACCCCGCTTCAACCGTCCACCGTCGCCTCGGTTACTGTTCCCACGGCACCGGGATCTGTAACCCTGGTCCTGGATTCTGTTTCTGCTCAACGAATGAGCCGGACGACGGAAGCAGCGCATCACACCGCTAGCCCGCCGCGGCCTGGCTGCTCCGGCCCGATTCGGCCGCTGATTCTAACGATGGAGAACACAGAGCAGCAGAATCTCGCTGCTCTCCAGCACCGGGGCTGCCGACTCCTGTAAGCTGACAGGACGGGGGTATGGGGGGGGGAGTTAGACTCGAGGGCGACCGTCGGGTGTTTTCACAGGGCTACGAAGCACGCGCACGTCTTTCATTACAGTACCGACACAGCCAGGCGTAACCCAACCCGCCCTAATTACCCAGCATCCCACACTTCTTCACTTCAAGTGGACATAAATACGTTACAAATGAACGCTTTCCTTTGGAACGACACTGTTAGCTTTAACGTTAACTCGATAGCTCTGTTTGCGGAATGAAGAGCGTTCAGCCTTGGCCGGCAGAGAGGAGCTGGCAGCAGAGGCCGGTGAAAAGGCAGCTACACCCATCAGACGGAGAGAGTTTAAACGAGCTTAACGAGCTAAATTAGCTAAATGACCCCGTCCTGGGGTCCAAAAAAAAAACAAATAACCTCATAAGCACTGGTCTGCCCCACTGCATTACCAACAGCATAACTGCCCCACCGCATCACCCAAACCGCCTTTTTAACCCCAGATCCCTACACGGTCCAGTCCAGGTCCACGTAATCGAGACCGAGTCAGAATTCTCTGAGCTCTGCTAATAAATCTCAGAGCTGATACACACACACACTCACACACACACACACACACACACACACACACACACGCACACACACACACACACACACGCTGGTAATAAAAACATAATCTACAAACATCACCGGCTCTCTGGTGCGTAATGGAAACAGGAGGAGATCTTTGCTGGCTATGAAAACACGGGTCTTCACGGCGGCTTACAAAACAAACCAAGACGTCTCAGCTGCCAGCTGAAGACAAGCCAGCTGGAGCCGCCCTACAGGAGGCCGGACGCACACGAGCCTCCGGACCTATTTTTACTCTTTAATACCGGCGCTATTTACGCACCCATTAGCACCCCCAGCTCTGAGAGTCTCCAGGAAGTACGGGCACAGTACGAGCCAAACGAGCACCAAATTTAGCTTTCTGTGGCTGCTCTCACGAACACGTTTTCTGTTTTGATAAACTACATTAATAAACTGCCTGCCCTCGCAGCCTGTCAACCCTAACTTCACTGCCGGTGCAGCAGTTAAGATATTTAGATTTAGGGAGTAACTGCCACCATTACGCTGATGAAAGCACCATTGACAAGTGGTTGAGTGCTGGCCCTTTCACAGAATTAAACAGAAACAGAATTACTTTGATCACCACACTTCTGTTTTAAACCCACAGGGTGCACACCCTATTTCAAAATATTCAAGGTGTATTTTCAATAAAAGCTTTATTTGTGAGAACACACTCATTCCAGAACAGACGTATGTCTTTGGGGGGGGGGGGGGGCTGTCTTGGCTTCTGTTGGCTGTAGTAATTTATTGCATTATTGCAGGACTGGGGGGGGGGGGGTTGGGGTCCTGGGGATACACAGCTGTCACCCCTTGCGTTGGTAGAACCAAACCTCACCAGGAAAGAGAGAGGGAGAAAAAAAATAATAAAAGGGAGCAAAGAAAAAGGAGGGGAAGAGTGAAGTGGTTGTTGTTGTCGCAGCAGAAAAGGAGGCGGGGGTCGAAGGTCACCGGGGTGTCCGGTTCGGCCTGACTGACCAGGTAGGTCTCGGGCGCCAGGCGTTTCAGCTGGAGGCATCAATCTGAGGGATTACCCGGGACAATGGGCGAGCGGTGAGTGTCCCTCTCTCTCTCTCTCTCACACATGCTCCTGAACAAACAATGGTGGGTGGGAAAGGTGACCCCACCCCCAGCGCCCCCCCCCCCCCCTTGACGTTCACCTGCCGGCATCACACAACCCTCCCGCCCCCGTGCTGCCGATGATGCGATGGAACAGACAGCTGGCCGGATGGACCTGGGGAGGGGGGGCGGGGACAGGAAGTCACGCTGCCCTGTCCCCTCTCGCCCACCGACCCCCCACCTCCTGCTGCCCTGTCAGCATGGAAACCTCCTGAACCAAACAGGACCACCCCCCCCCCACACACACACACACCCAAAAAAGAGGTGGCAGGTCCACAATGCTCTACTCAGTCCCTAAACATGTTTGTCCCACCCCGTCTGAATAAAGCAACAAAAGGGTAGACTATCCTAAAACCTTACAGTCAAATGACATTCAAATAAAGACAAATTAATGACAACGGCTACACAAAAGGACAAGCTGGAATATTTGGTGCGGCCCCTCCCCACCGACCCCCCCCCCCCCCCGTCCTGCTAACCAGGAGCAGCCCTGTCGGAAGTCGCACCAGGGCAGCAGGCGGTGAGAAGCCACCCAGATGGGGTCCTGACCGAGCGCTGATTATCAGCTGATTATCGCCTAGCGCCCCGCGTGCGATGGAGCCCCACGGGGAGGCATTAGCGGCTCTTCTTGGGGGGGGGGGGGGGCGTGCGAGCTCACAGCCCCCAACACGCCGGCACGGGGCAGCTGCCGATTTTCAGGCTCCTGTTTCCTGTGTACCTTCGCACCCTCTCACTGACTGGACCAAGGGTTTTAGCAGCCCCTCTGTGGGATTATCCCAAACATCACCCCCCCCCCAGCCATCCAGGTGCACACACACTGATTACACGCGTGCAGCATGTGCTCTCATCCAGAGGTTGAGAACACGGGTTATATCAGCAACACCAACGCACCAGACTGACCACAGCAGTGTACCTGTTCAACATCTCGAAAACAAAAACTTTATCATCCCAGAACCAGGTTATTTACGTCAGCTGACTAACTACACCATCCCAAAACCAGGTCATGTACATCAGTTAACTAACTACACCATCTGAAAACCAGGTCATGTATTTCAGTTAACTAACTACACCATCCCAAAACCAGGTCATGCATTTCAGTTAACTAACTACCCCAACCAAGAATAAGGAGGGAACATCAGTTAATTTACACCACTCTAGAATAAGAAGGTTGTGTATTTAAGTAAACTAACTGTACCAAACTTTAACAAAGAGGTATGTACTCAAGTTAACTAATCATACCATACTCGAACAAAGAAGTTATTAACTAACTATACCAACCTAAAATACAGAGTTAATGTGCTTTAGTTAACATTAGAACAAGAAGGTAATGTACTTAAGTAAGCCACACTAACCCAGAACCAGGAGTTTATAGATTGGAAAAAGGTGACAGTTAATTACATGCTAATACTCAATCACAGCAACCTAACGCTAAAAACACTCCCAAAAGGCCGTGGGCCGCGTGACAAAGGGGCCCGTTCGCAGGATTCTGCGTCCCGGTGCGACCTTCTCCCCCCCCCCCCCCCTTCACACGAAAACACGAAACGGGGAAACGCTGCTGCGCCTACAGTGAGCGGAGCTTCGCCCGTCGCCGCGGCGCCAGCTGAGAAAGTGCGATTGGGACTTAATGCCGGGACAGGGGGGCTAGCCGAAACGCGGGACGGTCGCCGGCGCAGGGGCGCGAAACAGAGGACAGGGGGGCTAGCCGAAACGCGGGACAGTCGCCGGCGCAGGGGCGTGAAACAGAGGACTGGGGGTTCCTGCCTCATTAGCTCTCCGAGCAGCGGGGCCATATCTAACGGGCGCATGCTAAAACACGCCGCGCAACTTCGTCAGCAGCTACAGAAGCGCAGTCACAGAATTAAAGCACTGACCCCCCCCCCCCCCCCGCCCCACACACACACACCCGCCCCCAAACCCCCCCCCCACACACACACACACACACACTCACTCACACACACACACACACACACACACACTCACTCACACACACACACACACACACACGCACTCACTCACACACACACACACACACACACACACTCACTCACTCACACACACACACGCACCCGCCTCCGAACCCCCACTCCACTTTATGAGCAGAATGCCCCCCCCCATAATACAGGCCCGACTCCACAGGCGTTCAGGAGACAGAATGCCCCGGTCACCTGTGACAGTCGTCATAGCAACCCTAAAATCCAATATTTCCCCCCCTCTTTGCCCCCTATTCCCAGCCCTTCACCAACCGTCCCACAGAAGTTTCACGCAAACGCGTCCAAAACCATTTAGAGACAGACAAACCACCAAAAATAAATAAATAAATAAATAAACTGGCAGGTCATGGCCCAAATCTTTGCATCACCTGACACAAGAAAACATGAACAGAAGAGGAGTGGAGTTGTGAACGCAGCCAGTCCTTGGGGCCAGCAGGCTGGGGGATGGGGGGGGGGGGTGGTGTGCTGTGTGCTGGGGGATGGGGGGGGGGTGTGCTGTGTGCTGGGGGATGGGGGGGGAGGTGGTGTGCTGTGTGCTGGGGGATGGGGGGGGGGGGGGTGTGCTGTGTGCTGGTGGCTGTCGGTATGGAAGCGTTCGCGCGGGGGCCATTTTGGCTCTTGTTGGCGTAACAGCTGGGAGACACAATGAAAGAAATGGCCTCAGTTCATTAGTGACCCAGCGGGGGGGGGGGGGGCGGTGCAACCCTGCCTCTCTCTCTCTTTCATGCTCCCCCCCCCCAGACCCTGTGACCTGCAGCTTCAGCTGTGATGTAAGCTACAGAACCCCCCCCCCCCCCCAATATACCATCTGGGTGGGGGGGGGGGGTCACAGAAGGGGTGGTTACAGGGGAAGACCCAGGAGCTCCACAGTGCTGAAATGCCACATGCACGCACTAAGTGTGCAGGCTACTGGTCAGGAACTATGCACTGCGCTGCTTAGGGTTAAATCACACACTTTCACACTCTTATATATATACACAGCACGGGTCACATGTCTCAAAATCAATCAATCTTTCAATCAATCAACCAAAGTTTTCTTCCATAATGTAGTCTTGTTTTTCTCACAAATCTATACCAACACACACACGCGGACGCATACACACACACACACACACACACAGACACACACACAATGTAGTTTGTCACAGTTTCCCACATTGCTGGCTGAACTCTCTCTCCCCGTCAAATTCAAACTGGTTTTGACGATGAATAAAACAAAGAATATGAGGTCAAAGTGCAGACTGTCAGCTTTAATTTGAGAGTATTTACATCCATATGTGGTAACTGTTGTAGGAAATACAGTCCTTGTTATATACAGAGTATACAGTATATACACAGAATCCTTATGTCTGATTAAACACGAGGGTCAGGACTCCAGGACGCTTGTGGATGCTTTCATCAGCGTAATGGCCGCCGCTCCTCTAAATCTGAATTTCTTAACTCTTAAATCTGCAGTTTCTGCGTTAGGACCGTGAGCGCAAACATTTTTTTTTATTAATGTAGTTTAAAAAAAAAAACTAAAAACCCTCATATGAATATGAACCAAGCTAATGAAAAGGTAAATTTGACTCTAGTTTGCTAGCCCACCGAGGTATATATACACTCCCCCCCCCCCCCCCCCCCTCTTTTTTCTACATCTAGGGCAGGCTTAGTAGCAGGGGACACATCGGCCCGGCGACACTAAACTCTTGAGTCCGTGTCATCGGCCGTTACTGACGCGGGGAAGTCGCAGGAAATGGGAAGTGCTAATCCGCGTACCTGCCGCTCTTTCTGCTCACAGAGCGCAGGCTCAGAGCCTGGTTATGGGGTGATTATGACCGGGCTACTGTGCGCCACTTCCCCACCCCCCCCCCTCCCCAACACCCAGCACGGGCATTATCACCTCCACAGAGACGTGTGCCATCACACACAGACACGTCACGATGGCGGCGTTGGGGGGGAGGGGGGGGGGGGGGGGGGGGCGGGGGTGTCACCAGGATTCTGGGGGGGCTTACAGTGAGTAAACTCACACCAGCTGGCGGCTGGGACTTCCTTTCCGGTGCTTCCTGCGGGAACACACCTGTCTGCGACCGTTTCAGCGCGGCGGGTCGGTGCCACACACACCTTCTCCCGCATACACACACTCTGAACACAGAGGAAACCCTGCGTTACGGTGTCATCTGGCCTCTCCGGGACTACTGTACTTTGGTCGCCCTCTAGTGGTACACAGACACATTACACTTGTGCATTTGTAATCCGTAGTGAAATGCTTGCAGAATCCTGTATGAAGCTCCTGATAAGAATGTTCATAAAAGGACTCTTGTCTCTCACCTGCCTGTTCCCAGCATATATACCCTCTGTGCCAATCATAAATCTCTCATTTGGCCATTTAAGCCAACACCCCTTCCCCCCCCCAACCCCAAAACCAGGTACAGTGTACCTACAGTACTGAGTACAACGGCATTCCCCCAAACACAGCTCTTCATTTAAGCATGACTGAACACAGAACAGAAAAAGAAAATAAATATTTCTTAAATGTTTATTTTATTTTATTTACAGCAGGTTTGGATGTCATCTCTTTTTCTCCTTCCAGTCACAGATATGGGTTGTGCTTTCAGCTCTGACACGGGACACACAGGCAGCTGATTGATTTCTCTCTTACTTATTTCTGCTCATTTCTCTTTAATGGAGATGCCGTCAAGCAATCAGCGATACAGAACAGCATTCAGAGTCAATAAGACTAATTGGTTGATCAGTGGGGCTCATAAAAAGGAACTGTACATCTAATTAAGGCCAATTGAGACAGAGGCTTCAAATTTGTCTGAATAAATCGACAAAGTCAAAGGTAAATTTTATTTTAATGCCTTTATATTAGCAACAGACCTGGACAAAATATGAGTCCACAACTGCAGATAAAGAGCATTTTCAACACTTTCACTATTAACCAACATGTACAATTACGTGAAAGAAGTTTTTTTTTTTTGGAATATTAGGGAAAACACACAGTCCAGTTAAAACAGTGTGGAATCTGCAGGAATCCTGCCTTGAAACAAACAAGAAAGCATCCTGCCTCGGACCATCTGAGAAGGGCAGCTTAATATGCGGAAGTATTCGCTGGTCTGTGACATTTAAGCCAAGCTCTTTTCTACTGTCTCTCGAGTCATTCACCGACTAACTGCATTGTTTAAATCGACACTAGGCGCTCAATTTAGTGAAAGTGCATTTACATTTAACAGCAGACAGGGTGCTAAAGGGTTAAAGTATTAAGTCAAACGCTCAGCAGTGTTCAGTACACGCCACGGGGCGCCCTGTCCCATGTATGGGGGGGGGTGGGGGGGCTGGGGTGTGTCCTTTCCGAGAGGGGGGGACCCCCAATGATGCCCCCCGGAGACCCTGAACAGGGGGAGCAGTGCATGATTCGCGTGTTCGATACTCAATGATGGAGTCACCCCCCCCCCCCCCCCGCGGGACACAAAAGGGGACACCTGTCACAAGCGGGGGGCTAATCCCAATAGCGCCCCAAAACTGCCGCTGCGCGAGGGGCCGGATAATCCCAGCAGCCCCCCACACACCCCCGGTCCCCCGCCCCGGACCCCCCCCCCCCCCCCCCCCCCCGCGCGGCTGGCCGCTGTCTAAGAGATTAACTTGTGATTCTGGGAGTCTCCCTGTGAGGAGGGGGGGGGGGGACACAGGGTTTAATCTCCCCCCCCGGATCGTTCCTACACCCTGACCTGACACCCGCTGCACGCCCCCTAATCTCTCTCTCTCTCTCATCCCCCCCTCCCTCTCTCTCTTCCCTTCTTTTCCCAGCCCTCTCTCCCCCTCCCTCCCTCTCCTCTGTCTCTCTCTCTCCTTTTACCCACCTCTCTCTTCCTCCTCCCTCTCTCTCTCTCTTTCCCCTCCTTTTTCCCCAGCTCTCTCTCTCTCCCCTCCCTCCCTCTCTCTCTCTCTTGTCTGTACTCCCTGAACTGTAAAAAAGGCAGTTTTTTTTCCTACACAAACTGATGAAA
Source organism: Anguilla anguilla (assembly GCF_013347855.1). Lineage (NCBI taxonomy): Eukaryota > Metazoa > Chordata > Actinopteri > Anguilliformes > Anguillidae > Anguilla > Anguilla anguilla. The sequence goes on along the minus strand of NC_049216.1, from coordinate 34,847,817 downwards.
GATGAGAGATCTGTAATCTGGGCTTGTGGCTCTTATCAGGGCTGTAATCGTTCAGGTTATCCCACTCCGGGCAGCGTGTAGTTTGGGCCGGGGACGGACCCTGTCCCGTCTGGATTAGAGGGGAGGGGTTTGGGGGGGGGTCCTGGCTGTGAATAGCCGATCCTCAGCCTGTATTCAGCTGTAATTACAGGGCAAACCCACAGCCTCTCATCTCCTCCCGCCCTTCGACCAGCCACCGGAACATCGGCCCGCGCGTTTGATCTCAGCAAAGAGGAGTCTGGGTAGTCTGACTTCAGCAGCCCCGAGGTAGACCCCCCCCCCCCCCCCCCCCCCCATACACACACCCCACAAAGCCCCTTAATTGTTTTTGAAAACTCACCAGTCCTGGAAGCCTGTTTTCTTTTTTTTTTTTTTTTTACAACATTTGAAGTGAATCAATCAAACTATGATTTCAACACACAAACGTATGACAAAAGTGCTATGAATTTATCAGACTGCCTGCACTGAAAAATTAAAAGTTTATGTCTAGTGGTTTTCTATACAGGGACAAGCGAGGGGCGCAGTGAACAGTGGATAACTGGTGCCCTCTGCTGTCCTGAAATGGTATTACATGGCATGTCGCTGGGTCTAGAAAGACATCATGTATATCAGTGTGGACAGATAACTGGTTCTATTAAATTAGAAATGATAAAGTCAATATTCATGATTCATATAATAAATATACACACACCGAGACACGGTTTCTTAATGCAGATATGTAACATGAAAACCAGAGACCTGAGAAATTTAAAACACTCGTAAATCTTGTGAGGTGTTTTAGCGCCCCCTGGTGGTTATGAATAATATGAAGCAGAAACCCCGCAAATGAAATTTTGTCGGTTTGTAAAGCTCAAATTAAATGAAAAGGCAGTGAACAGAGAACATATAAACACACGACTTAAAAAAACTTACCACCCAAAAGAGAGTTTTTTGTGCCAGGCTCTGGTACTGGTCAATGGTGGACAGAACGCTGAGGATGAGGCAGGCCAAGACGATGAGAAACCTACGGGACAGACAGACACATTCAGCACACCTGAGCAGGTACTGCACGGGAAATACACCGCGTCGACACACCTGAGCAGGTACTGCACGGGAAATACACCGCGTCGACACACCTGAGCAGGTACTGCACGGGAAATATACAGAGTGCGCAGAAATATACACATTACCATTAGGTACACAACCTTATATACATACCACTACCACTACTATCGCTACTACTTACTGCTACTATTACTACTGCTACTGCTACTAGTACTACTACTTTTGTACACATGTAGTTTTCATAATAACATCAACATAAGCAAAATCGGTACATATAGAATTAACAAGGTAAAAAAAACATATTAGCGTAAAAAAACAAAAGGGTGACAATATGAGAATGTATTAAACACAGTGGTTATTGCATGCGAATGAGGTTATGATTTTGGTTTAATTTATTTGTGCTTCGGATAGAGTGAGAGTGTTTGTATGCCTTTGTGTGTATGTGCATATAATCTTTTTATTATTATTATTATTATTATTATTATGGGACGTCTGGATTTATAAAGGTTTTCGTAAGCAGGGCTTGAGTACTGAATTCAAAGCAGGTGGTGTGTTTGCCTCTCTGATTGGCCAGAGGAGGGGCGCGGCTATCAGCGAGTGCCAGTGGAGCTGGAAGCGTCGCCTCCTTAGGAGAGGAGAAAAGCTCTACATTAGGAGGATTCATCAGCTGTCAATCAGCCGCAGAGGGCGGAGCCTGTGCGTAAGGCTTTCTCAGATCAGCTGGGCAGGACGGAGCCAAGCTTTGGTAGGGCTGCCATAACATGGGTGCTATAACAGTTTTTATTACACATTCTCTTTCTCTACATCACAAAACACATCGCAGAAGAAAAACAGGAAGAATTGTGTTCTGCATATTGGTGAAAATATATTCACCAGTACAAGTTTCTTTAAAAAACACACAACTGTGAAATTGTTCCTTGTCTGTGAGTCTGCAGGAAGTTTAATGCTGCTGTCTAAAGAGTCATTTAGGCCACCAGTTGACCCAGATCTGGAGTGGTTTAGTGCAACCTGTAACACTATTGTTTCCACTGGATATCACTTCTGAAAGGTCAAAGGTCACTTCTGAAAAAACAGGATGAGATGCACAACATAGTAAACTGTGGCTTTCTACAGGCTGCAATGACATTCACTAACACTAACACCAACACCCCCCCCTCTCCCCCTCCCCAAAGTACTGCGACAATATCACAGAACAAACAGAATTAAGGGAACTTCCGATAAGGCGGAGAACCGGAGAGGACACCGGGACCATGGTTACGCAAAGTGGAACCTTCCAGAGGAGGAAACTCAGAAACTAAGCCAATAATCCAGATTTCTGACAGGAGGATTGACGGCTGACAGGACCAATAGCACTCCAGTACAAAATGGTGATGTCATCAGCTGGTACGGCAGCTGGCACTGGAAGGGCAGGGGCTGTTGTCTGATGCCCCCGTGGCTAAGGTAAATTCCACGCTCACGTCAGCAGGTGTTTTATCTCACGGGGAATTGCTAACGTACGGAACAACGAGAGCAGGTCACATGGTACAGGCAGACAGAGGGCCCCCTAGGGAACGTGAGTGGGAGTTTAACCCTTTAAGCTGTGAGGTCACAAACAAGTGATCAGAATGTTCTGAACTGGACATTCTAATGCTGACGTCACAATCACTGAATCGCCGCTGGTAACTGAAAGCAGTGGAGTTCTAGAACCCTGAACTAAAAAAAACATTCCGAAGAACGCTCTCTTCACAGGGGTAAAGGACAGGGCCTGGCAGAGAGCTGTGTGTGTTCTGCTCATCATGTGGAAACCCCCTGGGATGTTTTTGAGGGCCCTGGCGGGGCGGGGTCTGCGGGCTCTGTGAGCGGGACGAGAGGGCCCTGGCGGCGGAGGGCGTCCCGGCACCAGTGGGGTCGGGCCGATGACCCGCGGGCGCGAGGCGCAGATAGCGGGCGACGGTCTCGTCCCTCTCGCCCGCACGCAGCTGCATTCTCCGCATGGCGGGCCATGTAGGAGCACGGCGTGGCACGACCACCCCCCACCCCCCACCCCCACCCAAACCCCCACCCCCCACCCCCACATTACGCCCGCCCCTCTCATCATTACACCCCCTCCCGCACCAGGAGACGGGAAAAGAACTTTGACCCCAGTCAAACTCCCAACCCAGCACGGCCCACGGCAGCCCTGGTGGGCGTTGCCATGATGAAAGCAGCGTAAGCCCACCCCATTGGCCTAGCCCATCATGGAGGGCGTGGCTGGGATAGGATTCCAGTTCATTTGGAACTGTCCCATAATGCCGAAGAGCCTATCCCATAATGCTGAGCACGGGTGACCCCCAGCTGATGGGTGGCGCTCCTTCCTCCTGAAGACGAGAGAGTGGCAGACTCTAGCCCCTCCCCCTCCCGCAAGGTCACCCACGCTCCACTCTAACAGTGAGCCCCTCCATTACCAGATAACACCGCTCTCTCTCCCAGATAGAGCAGACTGCCACTCTACCACCTTACACCTCCCCCCAAAGACTGCGCACAAACACACACACACACACACACACGTATACACACATGTACAGAGACAGACACACATATACATACACACACGCTCACACTCTCACACACACACACGTATACACACATGTACAGAGACAGACACACATATACATACACACACTCTCTCACACACACACACACACACACACACGTATACACACATGTACAGAGACAGACACACATATACATACACACACACACACACACACACGTATACACACATGTACAGAGACAGACACACATATAGGCTACATACACACATGCTCACACTCACACACACACACACTCACACACACACGTATACACACATGTACAGAGACAGACATACATATAGGCTACATACACACACACACTCTCTCACACACACACACACACTCACACACACACGTATACACACATGTACAGAGACAGACATACATATAGGCTACATACACACACACACTCTCTCACACACACACACACACACACACACACACACACACACTCTCTCCAGCACAAATAACCTAACTCCTGGTTTCGTTCTGCACGCTGGCGTCCCTCGCTTCCCCGCTGAAGGTGAAAAGCGGACGTGGGAGATCTCCGTTATCGCAGAGCGGTATGCTTTGTGTAAATTTAGACCTGATAAGAGCCACAGGAAAAAACCCCTCTGAAATAAACATCTACACGAGGCCCGACGGCAGCTGCAGCCGCCCAGCCCCAGAGCGCGGAGGAGGGCCACAGATTCGGCTGGCGGTCACACCGGCGTCCGTCACACGCAGACGCTCGTGTGGCACAGCGGTCAGCACTGTCGCCTCACAGCAAGAAGGTCGCGGGTTCGAATCTCGGCTTGGGGCCTTTCTGTGCGGAGTTTGCGTGTTCTCCCCGTGTTCGCGTGGGTTTACTCCGGGTACTCCGGTTTCCTCCCACACTCAAAGACATGCATGTTAGGCGCGCTCCTGCAGGTGCCCTTGACCAAGGCACTAAGGATGGGTCAAATACAGAGGACAAATTACCCCACAGGGTTCAATAAAAGTATGTCTTCTTCTTCTTCTTCTTCTTCTTCACCCGAGCGTCTGTCCCACGTAACGCACACACCCTACGTCCGGCACGCTCTCTCCACACGAGCGCTCAAAGACTGAGCCCATTGTCCAGGACCCCGGCCCTATCAGAGCCCCCGTCACAAAGGAAAACACGGTCCGAGGCGCTATATTACACTCTCTAATCAGCGCGTCGAGTTTTCCTTCAACCTTGCTTTCAAACAGAAGCCTTATTCTTTTATTTACACGGCAATAATAAAAACTGGGCAAATTTACAGCAGGCAGGCCGACTTCACTGCGACAGAGTGCTAAGGAAGTTTGCTGAAGACGGCGGAGACGTCTGAAAAGGGGGCAGATGTGGCGAGACAAACAGGGGTCAGAGAGAGGAGCCAGACTTCCATCACTAGGGAAACTCAGGGGGAAATGGTGAATGACTGCATGGCACCACCCCCTGTTGGCATATAAAACCATATCCCCTTTCTCTACCTTCCACATGTTAATTATAATGGCAGAGGGTTGCCTCTCACTGGGGAGTTTTGGCCTGGCCATTACACTTCTTATGAATCCCTACACGGGATGCTGGTGATTCACGAATCCAGACATTTTCTTGGTTTTGGACTTATTGGAAGTGGCTCTGGATCAGAGTGCCTAAAGAATTTCGGCCCCAATATTAAAGAGTAGGCCTATTTCTAATTCTGGCGCTGATGTTTAAATGTTTTAGAGTATATCACACTCCGCATTACGGAGCAGCCTGCGCGTGGAAGGAGCGCAGTAACGGAAGGAAACGCCGCAGCTGTCCGTAGCGTCCCAGGCTGAAAGGTAGTCTGACTCTCCAAACTGACGGTTAACAAAGCTTTTATTTGAACAATCTGAATTTGTCGTAGCTCCATAAACACACCGTAAGAGCTAGAAGGTGAAAACAAACAAAACCATTACCATCTGCTACAAGTTCTTACGTAATGTCAAACACAGCAAACTGTTTTATAATAATGTAATATAACAAACAAACAAAAAAAAACAACATTTGATCTCAATAGCCAAAATCATGTGTAAACCTTACACTGATGATGAATCACTGTTTACACTTCGCTCACGAATTCCAACTGTTTTTGTCAGAACAAAATGACAATCTCTGATCGGATTGATGTCGTAGGCCTATATAACTCATGAAACCCCCTTTAAATAAACCGCAGTTAGCAACAGAAACTATATCATTATAAATTATAGCCTACACGTAACGCACGTACGCAAGTTAGTTTTTACACATGCATAGCATTGTTTACTGCAATACGCAATTTAACAGTGCAGCATTTAACACACCCGCGGGGCTAGGAAACTTAAACTAAGCAGTGGAATGTTAATCACTTGTGAAAAACGCGCACATCGGCGATGCAATAAACCAATACAGCGACCTTGTCAGGTAACAAGCACTCGCTTACAAATCTACCAAAACTATACATTAAAGCTGCGATGTCACGCAATATTAAT
>NC_049216.1:34769210-34836710 GCF_013347855.1 Anguilla anguilla | reverse complement strand
CACCTCGAAGCGGCTGTTGGCGTCCAGCGGAGCTCGGTTCCGCAGCGACGGCGCTCTGCCGCCGTTGCCATCGCTGACGGGCTTTCCAGAGTTAAGCGGCTCGTGTTGCGCGTTGGGCGCAGTCACGGTCATCTCCAAACCGGACTCTTTGCTGCCAAGTGTTGCGTTGACCGAGGACTCCCGCATACTCCAGAGATTCGACTTGTTCGGAGCCGAAGAGGACATCCCGCTGGCAGGCAGGGCAACAGTTTATTCCGGAAGGGAGGGTAGAGAGAGAGAAAGTTCCAAGGCGCACTCAGTGTATACACCGCACTATCTATAACCAAACATGCACAAAGAGACGAATTCGCTATTTCTAAAAGAATTAATAGCCTTGGCTAGCCTGTACATTAAAGGCTATAACCGTTAAGCAGACCAAGACCTTTCAACAAAATACAGATGTTTTTTTTCTAAGTGCTGTAAAATGCAATGCCACTGTCCACATCAAATTGGGACCTTTACAGGAAACATTGGATAAAAAATAACGGTTACAACCGAGTAACGGTTACAAAAAACCTGCTGCATGTCCCCTACCTACAGTGGCAACATTGCAAGGCTTCTCGGAAACAACCCCCAGTTGAGTGACGTTTTATTTGAGAACAAGGGCGGTAGGCAGTGCCATCTGCGCAACTGCAATTACAGTTAGCCCGGCACGAGGTAAATAAATAGGCTCGAGCGAGACGCGTTTAATTTACAGCGACTAGTTTTCTGTGAATGTACAGAGTAAATTATTTATTTTCAAAACATATGCAGCGTTTGTGGTTTTGTGTACACTCTCGGCATTTTTTGCGAAATCAAGGACTGCTCATGATAAACAGATAATTATTAGACTTAATTAATCATAGGCCTGGGTATTTCTTCGCGCAAACTGCTAAAGCCACTGTATCCTGTAGTCACTATACAGCTTAGTGGGCCTATGAAATTGCGCGCTCACGAGACCCTGGGTCGTCTTCTGGTCGCAGGTCAGTTTCAGTTACATTGGCGCGCGGTTTCTCACTAAAGGTGACCTTGAATTCTTGCTGGTTCATCCTTGAACGTACGGAGAGGGCCAGAATAACCAAGAAAAGAGTATTAATTCCAGTCATGTGGCGTCGGAGTGGTGACAGGTACTGTTGTCAGGTTGATATTGCGATACTGGTGTCGGAGATGCCAGCGCAGATTACCCGATTCCTGCCCGAATAAGCACTTATTCTGCGGTTTCCTCCCTGCCTGAAAACAGTTCCTCTGCGTTTACAGGTCTTATCCTGGCGACAGTTTAATTACATTTACGCAGCACCTTTAATGGATCTCAAAGGACATCATATGAATCCTAAGAAATGCTTTGCAGCTTTCATGTAACCTCAAGACGCGTCATACTGAACTGGGGGTGGGCACACTCAGACGCAGAGTCATTTTGTACCTGCAGGTTTTCGGTTTAAGGGGTGGGAGGGCGACTGGGGTCCCCTGAAATTAGGACCCCGCACCCAGTCTACTCTCCTGTGCATTTCTCTTCATGCCTACTAGTGCGTTTACTGCACTTCCTTTTTGCGGTTTAGTTTTTTTTTTCTTTTGGCGCCTTTAAACACCTGCCTCTCCTGTCAGCGATATGAAGGTGTTTTTTTTTTTTTTTTTTTTGCTTAGACAATACCAGGCGCCCGCCGGCTAATGGTTGTTGTGAGAGATACGCATCTAATTCTATTGTTCCAGGTTTCCCCCGAACTCTGTTAACAAATGAAATTAATCACCGGCTTCCAAATAAGCGCACTGAAGAACTGCGTGCAATTCAGCAGCAATGCTTCTGCTGCGCGCGCTGTAACTTCCTGGGCACAATTGCCGTTTTCATCTTTTTTTTTTTTTTTGGGAGGGGGGGGAGGGGGGTAATTTTTCTACACAATACCTGTGGATGCAAGAGCACACAATGCAACCTCATGGGGGAACACATTCATATTTGGAACACGTAAACCTATAGCCGGTACTCAAAAGAAAGCACACCAAATGATTGGTCAGTTTATGTTTATTTTCAAAAATATGAATGATAATTGCGGTATAAAGCAAGAAATGCATTTTTAAAATGGCTCCAAAGCAGCTCGTACAGTGATTTTATCTTTCCAGAGGCTACGCATATGAACATATTAATTATATATAGCTTTTATTCACAATTAAAAACTTTAAATCTTTTTATTTAAATATATCGGGCTGGTACTTTTTTCTCCCTTGGCTCTCAAGAAGCACAAACTCTTCCTCACTACTGTTAAAGAAAGTTGTGCCAAAACATCCTGGAGCACAGGTTGCATGGCCTTAGGAAACAGTTCAGACAGAAAATAAGACATGATTTTTTTTTAGAATAAGAAGGAGGTAATATACACAGAAAGATCCTCTGGAGGGATAGGGTTGTTGTCCAAGCTACTCTGGGGTTACTGTATATTCCTGCACAAACCCACAGATGCCATAATACCCACCACTGTAAAGCAGGCAGGTCTGCAGAAACCTTAGCAAGTGTCTAAAACATCCTTCATCTTACACAAAAGATGACTGGGCCAAAACATACACTCAAACTAAAATAATATATATATATTTTTTTTAAAACTTCAGATAGCGAGCTGAACCATGAAAAGACGATGACCAGGATTTAATCAGCATACGTCCTTAACATGGACTTTAAACTGAATGCAGAAGTAGTACCCGCCCCCCCCCCCCCCCAGCCCCCCACAGACTAAGTTAGGAATGTTAGGGCTGAATGCAGACTGAACACATGCATGTTCATGACGTGCAGACACAGCCGCCAAGTCGCCATGCATTAAAAACAGGGCTAAAAGTCCCATGATGCACTGCTTCCGCTTCATGGGAGATGGCACTCTACTCCGGAACTGGGACGTTGGTGGGCAACAGGGGGGTGACACCAATCTTTTTGGCAACACCATTCTGAAAGAGAAAGGGGGGTGGGGGGGAGCACATTTCACATATTAGAGGAAATGCACAGGTCGGGGGTCACCAATCTCGGCTGAAGCGAATGTTGACGGGCGCCAAAACATCGAAACGTGACATTTTGCGTTTCGTCGAACGTCCGGTCGCAAGACAGAGCGGGTACAGCGACACAGCGGGTTAGGGGCAGGGCCGCATGCGATATTTATGCTGCGCTGCGTCAGTTTGGCAACGGAAGCAAAGCAAACCCCACGCAGCACGCTATCCTCAGCAGAGTTCATGTTCAACAGACTAATTGTTCCAAATGTACTGTGCCATAACAAAAAAAAAACAAAAAAAACTTTCCACTTCCTGATTTCCTCTCTTATTGTATACGCGTCACACTGAATGGTTTCAGAACTTTAGACAAAATGTAATGTTAGACTAAGGGAACCGGAGTAAATTATTTACATGTTCACATGGGTGATATGGGAGTTTGACCATTTCTGTCCATTAAATGAATGAAATTATTTTTTAAATGTGTTTTGTGTTTTCTCAGTTTCCCCTTTGTATAATATTACATTTTGACTAAAAATCTGAAGCAATTCAGTAGGACAAATATGTCATTTTGCAACATTTTATTTATATAGCGCCTTTCCAGAGCTCAAGGCAACAAAGTAATTTCCCTTAAATATCAGCCACTGATTGAGACCAAAGAAGCATGGAGAGGAAAGGTAAACGATCGACTGGAGAGGTTAATCACGCAGTTTAGGGCAGGGCGTCGCGGACGAGAGTGATCAGGTGATCAGATCACAGACGCTGCCTGCGTGAGGGTACCCACCATGTGGTTGACCACGTTGATGTGGTACGGGATCCCGCCCAGTTTGGCGCACTTCTCAATGTTGGACCGCTCGGGGTCTCCGGGGGAAAGAACAGGGGTATCCAGCTCCGCCTTGAAAGAGGGACAGATTTCACTTTGCGTCTTACATAGCACTGACCCCACGCTGCTTTCCAATACCGTCATTCACAAAGAGATTACAGTGGGCTTTACAGACAGCGTGGATGTTTGTCTTAAGGGCACCCGGGTGTGTTAGCTTTTTCAAAATGATCAACGCTAGCTAGCGTATCAACCGTTCCACCTTAAGCAATCCAATTACGGGATTATCATGAGCGTGAGCGGGAAAGAGCCTACTCTGATTGGTGCAATTTCAGTGCAATTCGGTGAAAGACCAGATGTGATTGTGTTCAAAGCAGTGTTGCCAGATGTGGCCTTTTTAAACTAGACTGATTGAAAAGTAGCTGCCATTTTATCCTTCGGTCCTAAAATCATGGTATGGAAATAAAAACTGGCATCGTCAACTAGAGGTGCAAGATGGGTTCTAGTGGACAAAGAAATACTTTTGTTTCCCCAGTGACTAGCTTTGAGCATCCAGTTAAACCCTTTTTTTGGCTTTTTTGATTTTAGCTCTTCACCAATACAGATTTATTTTATTTTTTGTGCTTTGCTGTAACCACAGAATGGTGGTTGAATGGTGTTGGGGGCATCGCCTTATTTTAGCTGCACACCAGAATGATTTTTGCTTCTAAATCATACAGAGAATGGCACAGAGAGTTAGGAATTTTCAAAGCCTGGCAACCATGATCCACAGCAGAAGTGGACAAAGGGGATAAGGCCTTGTAAGGCAAATAACACACAGAGGTTAAAGGTCACACTGCCCAGGTCTCCTGTCACACAAGCAGGTGGAGATTTCACAGCCAATCAGAAGCCAGGTATGAGGGGCTACACAGCAGACAGTCGCTATACTCACAGGCTCTAGGTTTCTGTGTAAAGTCAGGAGGTCGGACATCCGGTCATTGAATCCTGCAGCAAAGTTTTCTGGGTTTATTGCCACAAAACACTGACCCTAGAGAGTGAATGAATGCGGAATGAATGAATGACTGAATGAACAAATGAATGAATGAATGAATGATTAATTCACAGTTAAACTCAAGGCAAATCTCAACAGCACAAACTTTATGGTGTCATTACAACAAATTTTAAATGCAGTATCCAAACTGATATGACTTTTGGAACAGAATAAAATAAATGACTTTATTTTTCCCAGGAGAACTCGAGAAACTTTTTATTATTTAGAAATATTGTTCATAATTTGCCTATTTTTAGGTTTGCACAGAATATTCTGTAAACAGACCAGGAATTAGTAGGCCAAAGGTAATGTTATTGTCAATGGCAGTACAGTCCGTGCGGATGTTTAATGCAGTATATAACAATGGCCACTAGAGAGCAGCACTGTCACATCAACCTTATGTGACCTCTACACACTGGAGTCTTTTTTTAAGGAATACATTAAGAAAAGCCCTCCCCCTAAATACATTTATAAATCAATAAATAAAATCAGCAAGTTGCCTGTAACTGGTGATGCAGTGGTAGACGCCATATAGCGCTAGGCTGTTACGTGAAGCCGGGGGGTGGGGTGTGTGGGAGGGTGTATGGAACGGGGAGGGGTGCGGGGAAGGGGGAGGGGGTGCGGGCACTGACCAGATCAGCCACTTTGTCGGTGACTTTCCAGGTGCGGACGTGCCGGCTGTACTGGGCCCCGGCCAGAATGCCACAGAACACCTCCACCATCAGCCCGAGCCCGTAGCCTTTATATCCACCTGCATAGAGCAGGCAAACGCCACTCTTAATAATCATAATCACAGGAATATTAATCATAATAATAATAATAATAATATCATCATAACATAATAACCCTAACCATCAGCCCGAGCCCGTAGCCTTTATATCCACCTGCAAAGAGCAGGCAAACGCCACTGTTAATAATCATAATCACAGGAATATTAATCATAATAATAATAATATCATCATAACCCTAACCATCAGCCCGAGCCCATACCCTTTATATCCACCTGCAAAGAGCAGGCAAACGCCACTGTTAATAATCATAATCACAGGAATATTAATCATAATAATAATAATATCATCATAACATAATAACCCTAACCATCAGCCCGAGCCCATACCCTTTATATCCACCTGCAAAGAGCAGGCACATGCCACTGTTAATAACAATCATCATAATAATAATAATAATAATAATAATAGTATATTATTATTATTATTATACTACTAATAATAATCCATCGATCCATCCATTTATTATCTATACCCGCTTAGCCTGGGCAGGGTCGCAGTGGGTGCTGAAGCCTATCCCAGCATGCATTTGGTGAGAGGCAGCAATACACCCTGGACAGGCCACCAGTCCATCACAGGGCACACACATTATTCGTTCATGCACTCATTATAATACTACTACAACAAAAACAACAACAACAACAACAAATACAATAATAATAATAATAATAATAATAATAATAATAATAATAATAATAATAATAAACAACAACAAAAATATCAACTAAAATAATAACAACAAATCTAATAATAATAATAATAATAATAATAAATAAATATAATAATAATAATAATATGTGCAGAACGCACCAGTCTCCTCGCAGCCCCCGATGGGCACCAGGCCCCCGCCGTTGAGCACCTTTCCCGGGTCCGTGCTCAGCTTTCCCTGCGAGTCGCACCCCCATCCCTCAGGGATGCCGTCCCCACGCCGGTGATGGAGCTCCACCTGCAGGCAGGCAGAGGAACAGCGCTCTGGGTTCTGCGCAGTAACATAGGCGGCCAGCAGGGGGCGAATGGGATCATGTGTCAGTGTCCGGGTGTTCGGGACAGGGCACTCTTAATATTCAGAGAGAGGTTTACTTCATGAATCTCAAACTGTGTGGAGTCACCTTGCGTCATAAGCAGCTCACTTGATTTGAAGGGTAACATATTTTGACTGGACATATTTTGATTCATGAACCCCATAACATAAAGGCAGTGTAGTATAATGGGTAAGGAGTTAGTCTTGTAACCCAAAAGTTACTTGAGCAAGGCACTTAACCTGCATTACTTCAGCATATTTACACCTGTATAAATGGATGCAATGTAAATGCTATGTAGAATCTTGTGCAAGTCGCTCTGGATAAGAGTGCTTGCTAAATGTAATGTAATGTAATGCCATCCAAGATGGCACCTGTGTCAACTCTGTCACATTTTTGTATTTCTTTTTGTATTTCATCCTGCTTTCTTCAATATGGTTGTCTGGAGTTACTAAACCACAAGAGCACTCCAATTTCTTGGATTTTGCTACAATGCCAGAGGAATTATTGGCAAGCTCAGTTGTCAACAGCCGCGTTTCTCCTGAGCCCCCCGGGGCACAAGCACAGAGGTAAACGCAAAGGGCGTGGCCCTCCAGCCTTTGCGGTCGCCATTTTAGATCTCCTCCATTCACTCATTTCCCCCCTCCAATCTACGCTCTCTGAAGAACAAAATGGACGAGCTCCTCAGCAGGAACCAAACCAAATGAGACTATTCAGCGTTTTGCCGGTCTGAAACCTGCCCAGATCGAGCGATGCCCAGTTCAGCTGTAAAAATGTCGGACCCAGCCCAGAGGGGACGGGTTCACTGCACTCTCGCACAACAAGAAAGGTGGCAGAGTTTGCTCATTAATAAACCAACAATGGTATAACAAGACCACTATCATTAAAAGGCAATACTTTCCTGACTTAATCGAACATAATCATGGTCAAATGTTGGCCATTCTCTCTACCACAGGAACACATTTCAATAATTCCAGCTGGAGTTGATGTACGCAAAACTGATATAAAGTTTTTGTTTAATATGCGATGGTAAAGACAATGTGCATCAACAATGTTCTGCATGAATGAATGTACCACGTCCCCACAAACCACCTTGAACGGGTCAAGGGAAACCACATGACCTCATGGACAATCGCGGTAACCATGGGAACACCCCAGGGCTGCATGCTCAGCCCAAAAATCTGCAGCCTCACCACAAACAAATAATCTCACTTCCTAATGAGACTGAGACTGTCACGCAGAAGACACAGCAGCTGGTCTAATTACCAATAAAAACAAAGATGACTGCTGCAAGGAACTCAGCAGACTGGGCCCATGGTGCTGCTCAAATGACCCACTTAAAACTATATTTTAAAAATAAAATTAAGACTAAAGCGATCATTATGGACTTCTACAGTAACACTGCCCCACATTTATCTATTAACATCGATGATCAACCGCCAAGATTAATGGACTCTTTTACATTATTTGGCACCCACATTCACAAGAGAATAAACTGGGACACAGATGCAGACAACAGTCTTAGAACAGGCCAGTCAAAGACACTCATGAACTATTCATGATTCTTCCTGTACCAGACTAGCAAAAAAAAAAAAAAAAAAGTTGCGCACAGCAGTTAAGAATCAGATCCGACCAGGCAGTGCTGACTTTGGGCCGGAGAGGGCCCAGATCCGGCCCGGAGTGGGCCCAGATCCGGCCCGGAGTGGGCCCAGATCCAGCCCGGAGTGGGGCCAGATTCGGCCCGGAGTCGGGCGCTCTCTGGGGGGTGTACGGGTGCAGCGGGGCCCGCCCTACCTTCCCCAGCGCCACGGCTGACGTCGCCATGTCCAGCACAAAGCTGTCCCCGTCCTTCGCCGGCGCCGCCACGCTGATCGGATTGGTACCCAGAGTGCACTGCGAAAAGAACGCGGTCAGGAGACCGGGATTCAGCTCGAACGGCAGCACTCAACGCGAAAACTGCACCACACTTCCTGCACCATCAGACCCCGCCCCTACTGCTTGACAGAGAAAACCACATTTACAGTTTTATTTTTTCCCCCAAACTTTTATACTTAATAAATAGCAGTTGAGAATTAAAATATAATTTTGCATATTATAATGACATACATGCACTTCCATGTCCACGTCCTCACACACACACACACAATTACAGGCAATAATCACTCAGAATGAATTACAAAATAATAGCTTGTCTTTATAAATCATTGTTTTTTTTGCCACAAAAATCATATTAATATTTAAAGTCTAAGAGCCTAAGAGTGACTTCATATACCGCAAGGGAGGGGGAAAACTACATATAATAGAAAAACTACATTTGATAACTAAATTCAACCCAATAGCTAATAGTGCCGTGGACGACCTTTACCGACCTCCTTGGCTCGAGTCGGCATCACCAGCGGGGACGTGTTGGTGTAGCTCATACCCTGGAAGAGAGGAAGGGAAACTCAGCATTAACCAGCATGCTGCAGCGCCAACGGCCGCCACTAGGGGGAGACAGAGTCAAGGCTGCGGGTGACGCGGACACTCACGATCATGTTCTCCTTCAGCGCCTGCATGGAGTAATAGCCCGCGATGCCGAAGTGGTTGGAGCCTAAACCAAAAAAATAGGGAAGGAAACAAAAAATGTTTTTTTAAAAGACGAAACAGAGAACGGTTCCGTTTCTCGCCGTGTACTTCGTTCGGCCGCTGAGAGGCCGCACGCGAGCGAAGAGGGTTAAAAAGGAAACTTGCCATGTGCGACCACCCAGCCGATGCCGACCTCCCGGGCCTTCCTGATGGCCAGGTCCATGCAGAAGTTTCCCACCACCGGCCCCAGCAGGTTGTTGCCGTTGACCAGCGCCGTGGCGACAGACTCCTTGACGATGGTGGGCTCGCCGTCCTTCTCGCAGATTCCCGTCTGGATGTCCTTCACGTACATGTCTGCGCAGGGGGACACGTGACCCAGCACGTCACATCCACTGGCCACAAAGCGAAGCTCTGTGACATCACAGTACACGTGGCCACAAAGCGAAGCTCTGTGACATCACAGTACACGTCGCCTCAAAGCAAAGCTCTGTGACATCACAGTACATGTGGCCACAATGCGAAGCTCTGTGACATCACAGTACACGTGGCCACAAAGCGAAGCTCTGTGACATCACAGTACACGTGGCCACAAAGCGAAGCTCCGTGACATCACTGTACACGTCGCCTCAAAGCAAAGCTCCGTGACATCACAGTACACGTCGCCTCAAAGCAAAACTCTGTGACATCACGTGGCCACAAAGCAAAGTGCTGTGACATCACTGTATATGCCCCCCAGACAGGATACAGACGGGGTCACAGACACCTCTACTCACAGACATGGGGGGACACCTGCGCTCACAGACACCTGCACTTACAGACAGGATGCAGACACATGGGATCACAGACAGAACATGCGCTCTGCGAGATACAGACCCATCCTGTTCAGCCCGTGACTGTAGTGCCCTCGGTGATCTCCCTCCACCAGCACCTCAGCCAGGCTTTTGGCGTGGCCCGGCTTGGTTCCCACGGCAACCATGCACCCCTCGATGAAGCTCTGCACCTCCCGTTGTGTAATCAGACACCTGGACGGGGAGGGAAAGGGGAGGAGACCGTGAACCGCACGCTCCCCGGCCACTGGAGATCCGAGACCACAGATAATCCATCCAACGCAGATACTCAACTCTGTCGCCCTGCCGCACACTTCCTGAACGTTACCCGGCCAGCGCCAGGAGGATCCGGAGCAGTCCGCGGCATCGCAGACCTGCTGCTGCCACTCACCCTTTAACCACGCCCATTTAGAACCCTGACAACGGCCCGAGCAATTCAAAACAACCGGGCGGAAAAAAGCACTGCTTGGATGTGGGAGAGACAGGTGCTCGGTCGTAAGACAGGTAGACAAACGCTGAACAGCAGTCCCTGAGAAAGAAACAGTCACTCTGGAAAGTGAATAAACTTTAAAAGCGTGGTGCCAAGGACACTCTGTCTCAGAGTGAAGGAATTGGATAAGAAGTCTTTTCTTAAATAGGCTGGAACAAGGCAATAAAACTTGGTCCCAGCAAATCAGAACTCAGCAAGCAAGTACCTTCAAACCCAGCAGTCTCCCTCATAGGATCATTCCTGCCAGCTCTGGGTCTTCTTTTAACACCCACTTTTATAAATGAGCTTTTAGTTTGTATGCTATGATGTTCTGACTCATTATCTTCATTACTATTATTAATAGTAATAATAATAATAATAATAACAACAACAATAAAATTGTTTGTATAGCACGTTTCAAACAAAGATGCAGCTCAAAGTGCAGTGAAAAGAAAGAAAATAATCAAACAAAATAAAAGGATATAAAATAAGGAAAAAAAGAGAACAAAATAAGCACAAGTAAAAACAGAAAACATAAAAAATACTAATAAAACAATGATAAAATAAGAAAAAGAAAGATTATTAAAAACTGAAAGGTAGGTTTGCTTTTAAAAGTTCCCACACAGCCGCTTCTCTGATGTCCTTGGGTGTTCCACAATTTTGGGCCATTGTGGGTAAAAGCTGCTCCTCCAGTTTTTCTGTGCAGTACACAGAGTACATTTAAAAGAGCTGCATCAGAGGACCTGAGAGCTCTTACTCGGTGATAAAAAGTTTGGGTGTTAGAGATATAAGAAAGTGCTATACCATTAAGGGTTTTGTGTATACGAGTAAAAGGAACTTATAATCATTTCTAAAATAAACTGGTGACCAATGCAGGGCAGCTAAAACAGGAGCAATGTGCTCTTTTCCTGGTTATTGTTTGAAGTCTTGCAGCAGAGCTCTGAATAAGTTCTAATCTCTGTATTGATTATTATTAATATTACTACTACTACGATGATTAAACAAGCATACCGGACCTGAATTTTAATCTTTTTTTTTTTTTTAAACTGGTGTTTTAGAAAACGTGCCAAAACGGGCCGTGGTTCCAAGCCCCTCTCGTGTGGGACGGGTCGGTGACGGATGCAGAACGTGCTGTTCTGCAGCGGGTGCCAGGGCAAACCCGTGCACGCCCACCTCAGTGCCAGCGCTGGCACGGCCCACGGCGTAGGAGTACCCCGGGGCAATTAGGGCTCTATAAATACCCCCGCTCAGCGTCAATTACAGGGCACACACGCGCGCACACGCGCGCACACACACACGCGCATGCGCACACACACACACACACGCACACACGCACGCACGCACGCACGCACGGGGCACACACACACGTGCGCGCACGCACACACGCACGCACGCACGCACGCACGCACGGGGCACACACACACACGCGCGCACACACACACACACGCATGGGCGGGGCACACACGCACACACACACACGCACGCGTGCACGGGGCACACACACACGCATGCACGCACGGGGCACACACACACACACACACGCACGCACGGGGCACACACACACACACACAGGCATTTAGCCACTTACACAACTATTTACACAGCATTTACATGCCATTCATTTGTGCAGCTGGATGTATACCGAAGCAATGCAGTTTGAGCACGTTGCTCAAATGTACAACGGCAGTTGTGCCCCACCCGGGAATCGAACCTGTGACCTTTAGGTTACGAGCCCAGCTCCTTGCCCATTGTGCTACACTGCCGCCCCCCTCTTCGCGCGCGGAGACGGTCACAAGCGCCCCGACGCTGCATCACGAGCCCCAGCGTTCCGTAAATATTTTCCCGTGTAAATTCGATGTCGCGCAGACGCGCTTCGTTTGACCGTTTAAAACGGCGACTGGCTCAGGCCATGTGACCCGCAGGAGGTCATCTGGTTTCCTTCCCCCCCCCCGGCACAGCGCCGCGCCACCCTAGGGCTAACTCAGACCTTTGATCTGTATTGTGAAACAACCAGAGAGGCAGTAAAGTTTAGCAAAACCGACGTGTTTGTCGAAAAACATCACCGCAGTGCGTCAAGAGGAAGAGAGGCGGAGTTTAAAAGGTGTCAGTGGTTGTGATGTCATTGGTTGTGATGTTTTTTTGTTTTTTTTTTGAGAACTGCAGTTAAATGCGTGACTGGCAATCAATTACTGAAATTGATTATGGGGCAAATTATGGACACTCCAGAAATAGAAAACCCAGCATTCTCAAATATGATTTTACTATACGTACTGAGTGCTGGTTTTCTACTCTTGAACTGCATATTTCTGAATCAGGCACCAAGCAATGTTCGTACTGTTTTTGGCGTTGTGAGTTCAGCATGCACCGTACTGACTGCACCCCCCCCCCCAAACAAAAAAAAAACTAAACAAAACAAAAACTGATGAGCAAACAGATCAATTCTGCAAACAGACCAGCCAGAGGAAACCGCAGAACAAAATGTCCTGACGGCAACGTGGCCAGCTCCGCATGTGGTTCCGCCAGCCAAAGGCTAATTAAAGGGGAGGACTGCGCGCCTTCCCCCCGCCCCCGTTTGAACACGGTGGGCGGGGCCTCTCCAGGAGCGGAATTACAGCACGTGGGGGGGGGGGGGGGGAGGGGGGGGAGCGTCAGGGATCTCTCCTCAACCTTCCGATGACTTCCAGACACGAGGCGCTCGACAGGCTCGATCAGTTCACGGACAGCCTTCTGTTCTCAAGTGATATTCACCTTTGAACCGGGGGGCCTGGGAGAAGACAGGAATGTAAGCAGTGGTGGGCGTGTGGGGGGGGGGGGGGGGGCAGAGAGGGGGAGGGCCATCTCTGGAACTCATTCCAAAGCCATTACCATCCACAACAACAAACCGGAGCTACAGCATGCTTCACTTTAAACAACCTGGTCCGACCATTGCGTGGACGTTTATTCCCAATGGATTCCTGTGTAGGTTTTCAGATTTTTACAGTGCAACCAGGAATTCTCGAATGATGGCGTTATGCAAGAGCTTCCTGTATTACATCACAGGTTAAAAAAAAAAAATGTATGGGAAAGGCAGTTCTGGATAAAAACCACACTCAGACACAGACATCTGAGACCCAGGTTGGAAAGCTGTGGACAGACTGAGACAGTGGGATATTCCAGGCTCAAGCCCAGCTGGAAAACTGTTCCTACACCCTGGTCAGAGTCACCAGTTAGACTGGCATTTACTTTCAGCTCAACGGGAGGATACATTTCAGACCCAAAGAAGCAGGCCAGGCTCATTAACTGCTTCAAACCACTGGAGAGCTGGTTTATTGGAATGTTTTTTCCCCAAAGTTCTAGAACTCCGCTACCAGTACTGATTGTTACATCATAATTAGAATGTTCAGTTCAGAACATTCTAAATCACACATCTGTGATCTCACACAGGGAATCATTAACAGATGCGTACAGAGAAAAGCCAGCAGACTCTGCGGCTCTACGGGGCAGGGGTTTGTGGGACCCCAAATTAAATCACGATGGGCAGCATTCTCCCAGTCCCATCATGCACTGCAGGAGGAGGAGGCGGTCCTAATATTTCGGGAACCCGTCCCGGTAAACCGACACCTCCGCCCACCCCAGAGGTGTTGCAACACTGCCTCAGCACACAGAGGGAACGCACAAGGAGCTCACAGGGAGCTGTTCCAACAGGCACACCTCCCAACACAACGTGACTCTGTCACTCAGCGGACTTCACATCTCTCCCAGGACGTTACCTGCTAAAGCACAGGGCCTCAGGCAGAGGGAACGGATGCACACAGCTCCACAGAGTATTCCCTGCACTGAGAACCCTCCTCCCGCAAGCAGTCAATTGTATTTTCTTCTTCTTTTGTTTAAAAAAAAAAAAAATAACCCCAGCCTGACTGTGGTAGGGGGATCAAACCCCAGCCTGACTGTGGTAGGGGGATCAAACCCCAGCCTGACTGTGGTAGGGGGATCAAACCCCACAAACTGCGCCACACCCCCGTTTTGACACGGTTGGTGCCGCGTGTCGCATTCGTTGAGCGCCAAGACAACGAATGCAACGCCCACCCCCACCCCCCCGCCCCCGCCTGCCCGCCCCACCCCCCGTCTGTGTGGTGAATCTAATCCACTATGAGCTTAATAGGCAAAACTGATCAAGCGTCAGCCCTTGTTGACTGAATACTGGCCCAGGCCCAGGGGTTTTTGCTAGGGATCCTGGGTAATGAGCGGTTACCAGGTTACAGAACCACAGAAGCTGCAGACAGGACAGGGAACCAGTTCGGATGCAATGACGTCATAAGGAGACAAAGCGGTTGCGTGTGAGCCCGTAGCCTCCAGTAAGTGTGAGCCTCTACACAGGTGATCTCACAAGCCAAGGCAGGTATTTAATACCTAGAGGAACACTAGGAATGGAAGGGAACAGGGCGTTCAGGGATTTGAGAAACACACACATGCGCACATACACACATGCACACACACGCACAAAGACAACCAGATGCATAAACACACGCACACAGGCACACAGACATACGCAAACACACAAAGACAGACACGCGCGCACACGCCTGGAGAATAAAATGGAAAAACTAAAACAAAGCGAAAAAAATTTTGAGCTGCAGAAATATGATGCTTTAGTAAGGCCTGTATAAAAGGATGCTGGCCTCCCCTCTTAGCTTATCCTGAACCACACGGGGCTCTGACTAGAGTTACAGCCCAGGACTCTGAGCCCCCCACCCCTGGCCCCGGCCCCGCCCCCTACCCCGCCCCCTAACCAGCACACCCACCCGCCATGGGGCCCAAGGAGGCACATTTCGGGATAAAGCAGGAAAAGACACATTCCTTTTCGGTTTTTGCTGGGAGAAGAAAACTGCCACTTTTTAAAAAGGAAAATGTGGCCCGAGCCCCAATCTCAGACAGGCCAGGACAGAGTAACGGTTACAGAGTCACTTTACTGCATTCCTGTCTCACCTGTATATTTCCCATGAAGAAATAGCTGACCTTTGATCTGCGGGGCAAGCCGGCTAATTTCAGTACTCATAACTCCCACGGAACCTCTTTTTCCATGCTTCATCTATGTCACCATCTCAATTCAATCCAAATCCTGTCGACATTTATTAATTTCAAGCAATCGTCCACTTAAATTATGTTTAGCCTACTACCGTACCGCAAATAAGAAATACAATTGCAACGTTCATCCGTAGTATTTGGATTCTGACAACTGAGTTGGCGTACGGTTGATGCCGTTGTTTCTCGGTAGCTGCAAACACACTTTCGCAAGGTGATCTCTGGGGGTAGCATACATAGAAAGCTCTTACATGTGCAAAACACGGAACGACAACGGCAAGAAACACCTTTGACCTAAACTCCATCCAAACGCTATGTTGCATGTTTTATACAAAGATGCAAATCTGTTCTCAACATACAAAAACACGAGAATGCCGTACATCCAGATCTGTGACCTCAGGTAACATTCCATATGCGAATTGACAATCAAAATGTGAAGTTACCTACAGCCATGTGTGGAACGTAAGATACACCATTTGTCAAAAAAAAAAACAAAAAAAAAAAAACACGGAGTACGTTAACTTTTAAACATAGTAGCCAACAGTAAGATCATCTGGTGTATTGTGTATAAAGGTAATAAACGGGACTTTTCCAGCAGTATCCCCGCTAAAATTATGAGGACTGCTTTGATTAACATGAAGGACACCAAAACATCACCGTCGTCTCGGGGTAAATCCATACCTGCTCATGTTCATACTGGCGTGGGACTTGCGGCGGCGTTGCAGAGGCTCAGGTAAAGAGAATCTGAGTAAGCGCTTGAGCCAGCCGATGTTCTCGTGCGTGGAAACACCCAGTGATGTCAAGTCCGACAGGTTTGCACGCCGCTTATAAGCGAGCGCGCGGCGCACACTGAAGCGCACACCATCGGTATTTTTCCGGAAGGGAGGGGTCACGAGTTTGCAGTATTTGGGTAAACTTTGTTTTGTTGCAGCAATGTTTGAAATGGGTCATCTTCGCTACCTTTGACCACTAAGGGGGTCAGCTTAACAACACAACGTGGAGAGAAAGGTTAGTCAAAATATAAACATTTTAAAAACTGAAATATCTAACAATTAAATACGAGGTTGACGGATACGTGTGTGCGTCAAGTGTCCCTGCAATCACCACAAGATTAGTGTTCGTTAAAGTCAATGAATGAAGTGTAAGCAATTAACGAGAACTTTATCTCTGTGTAAAAGACGCTAATTCAAGACCTGTCACCTTTGTCTGCCTTATATTAGCTATCATTACTGTGAGCCAGCGACGGATACTCTGCGTCTAAAGAGCAACCTCAGTCAAATATTACACTAGTATAGACTTCTCCCTGATGTATTTCATCTTCCCTCCTGTGAATTGGTCTGTGCTGTTATATATTAATAATGGTTTAGTGCTCTGGACTTGAGTAGTTTGTGTGTATTTAACCGATTACCTGATAGCCATTCATTAGCAATCCAACATTGTGATGTCAGTGATGTCTAAAATATCGATTTTGAACTCCAGACCATACCGTCCGCGCATTCAGTTCCCATATTTAATGCATAAGCCGGTCTCTCGTGAATTTGCCTGTATGTTTGTGACTCTCTTGGATACACTTCTGAAGAGTCACTTGTTGCTTAGCTGTATAACTTCCTTAACATACGTAAAATACAGTCAGTGAGGACACTGAATTTCAGACAGGAAGCAATGTACTTTTATTCTATGATTGTTTCTGTTTTTTTTTTTTTTAATATTGATCTTTTATTATTGTATATTAGTTTGTAAAATAAAATGTTTATTATTATTATTTGTCACGGTACTGGGGGGTTAGGACCCAAATGCAGAGTGAGGGGGAAAACACAAAACTCCAAACGGAAAATAGAAACAAGGACTTTACTTTACAAAACAGAACTAAGGCAGGGAACAAAAGGCCTCGCAGGGCAACTCTCAAAAAACACAAAGAAAACACAGGAAACAAATAAAATCCAAGAATCCAAGAGCATGAAAAAACGGAACGTGGGCAGAAACACACAGGGAGCTACTCTCAGGAGGAAACACCAAAAAAAAAAAATTGAATAATTGAAAACAATAATACAACTAAACAGGGTAAATGAACAGAACTAAAAACTGAAGTGCCACCATCTGGCGGCCCAAAAAGGGAAACGCAGACAAACCACAGAACCATGACATTATTATTATTATTATTATTATTTGTGTTTTACTTATGAACTTTTTTTATCATCATTCTCTTTTGTGAAGGGCTCGCCTGTAAATTAAGGCTTGGCTATCAGTGTAATTTACCCCCTTTTAAACTAAAATTAAAATAAAAAATTATGTAACGTCAGTCTGTAAGTTGTGCTGCAGTAGCCTATGTGCTACCAAGAGGGTGACAGTTGAACTGATGGAATAATTCATTAATTTTTTGTTTGAAAGGTTAGCAAAGGTTATAAGTGTTGTCTCATTTCTTCTGAATTGCGAATCACTGAAAAAGTTATGGACACCTTCCAGCAAAAGCAGACGCACCACTGGCAGCGTATTTTACTTGCGTAAAGATTTAAAACAATCGACTGATCTGCGCTAAACCACAACATCGCACCTCTGTTCCTTCGCGGTGGACTTTCACCCAAAATCCCACCGCCCCGCGCTGTGGGCGCCATAAACACCGCAGACTGTGCCGCCGGTGGGACGGTCAACAGGGCGACCGTAACCGTGGACACCAGAGCTTTATGGCCAATGCTGGTCCTAAATCTGCCCTTCCTGTCCCGGGCCGTCCCACCGCCCCTCCGTGTATTTGCAGTGGGGTAACCTCTTCACCCGTCCACGTTCTCGGAATGCCAGACTACGGGCCCACCGTGGGGGGGGGGGGGAGGTATAGGGGGTCAGGGCAGAGAGTGAGCGTGTGGCCCCACTGGGACAGGTCACCTCAAAATAGGAATCCTGGAAAGAGCCAGAGCCGTGGTCCTCAGACATAACTTCCTGGACTGAGAGAAACTAAAAGCGTTTCATGCGTGTAAAATAATTGAGGGTCATATAACAAATGTGGAGGAGAAGTTGAGGGAAAAAATATATGAATGTGGATAGACTGGATAAACTGGAATGTGGCATGCTGGATAATTATGGGAAGATAAAGAACACGGTAATGTCAGGGAAGTGAGGATCGGTTTAAAATGACCGTTTCTAAATCCAGCAAGTTTAACAGCTAACGGCCTTGTTTGATGTTCTTCACTCTGAATGCAGAGCACATGAGACATCAACAGTAAAAACAGCTCACTTATCCAACATGTAAAATAGATTGAATTTCTTTTTAAAATTATTATCAGAGATATAATTTTTCAGTTAAATCACCATATTCATTAATAGGCAAAGCAATGTGTTGGATCTTCATTTATCAAAATGTACAACTCACAGCCAGATTAAGAACTGCATTAACATACAACAAATATTCGACATCTAATCAAAAGATGAAGGTCGAACTACCTTAACAATCAATGAATGTTACAGACAAAGACACGTTGCTCTCCCCAGGGAGAGCCAAGTTCAAAAACCAATAAACAACATAATACTCCAGAGAGACCCACAATGAAATGTAGAATGACAGAGCTAGATGCAAGACTCCAAGATGCCAACCAAAAATTAAATACAGGTTTAGGGTTAGGGTTAGCTTTGGCTATTATTTAATTTTTCGTGAGCTAATATGAGGAGAGACTATCCATTCATTATCTATACCCCCTTGTCCTGGTCAGGGTCGCTGGGGGTGCTGGATTCTATCCCAGCATGCACGTTTTCCAGACCACCCCTGTTGACGCACACACACCCACCACACGCATACACACACACACACACACACACACACACACAGATTTACACCTCTAATGGCTACCCCTGCCACCCCCCTCCCCGTCCCCCAGTGCCTGCTGTCTGTGTCTTATCTCTGGGCCTCTGGTCTAGCCCTTTGAAGTTTCCTGGGGGCCCAGAACAAGGCCAGCTGGTGAACTAGAGATTGGACATTCAACCTGTCGAAGGTGCGAGAGCCTATATGAGTGTATGGATCTGAGGCGCCCCCACCTGCTGACTCAGGTGTGCTGCCCCCAGCATCACGGACACTCCAGGTATAAACATTTGGGCCTCTCTTGATGTCACAACACCTTTCCTGTCATTCACCACAAAGACCACTTCCTCTCCGCGGATTACCACCTGCTCAGTGGTGTTATCGTTCTTGGGAAACTCAAAGAAAAAGACCAGGAAGTGAAACCAGTTTTGAGACTCACTGTGTCTCTCAGTGGCAGTGTGTTGCTCTGTTCAGGACGATTAGCTGTCCAGCTGCTTTCCAGATCTTTAGTGTAACACAAGTCTCGCACCGCTAACCTCAAGAAAGGTATTTTCCTATAATCAGATTCTTAGTGTTATAAGTCCATCAGAAGTATATTTATATCTTTTAGTGTATGGCTTTGTTTTCTTTGGTCTTGTGATAAGCTTTGGCTGTCTTGTCTTTCCTTATTTCTTCATTACTGTAAGGAGGAAGGGTCCATTTTGCACATAAGTGCACAGTATATGCTGTAAATATCATGTCTTAATTCCCTCCTGGAATTCTATTCTATGTTGGTTTTTTACATTGTCTGCAGTGCCTCCCAGTGGACAAAAGCAGATACGCAGGCTCAGGATCGCACCGAAAAAAGTTTTCACTTCATGTACTGAACATCTGACAGTCAAAACATTGTGAAACATGAACGTGATGTACCCATTTGTATGACTTATGAAACAAATTGAAATATTGCAGTGTCATCAGCTAGTCCATACAAGTCTTGATTTCCTTCTTGTTTTTAGTTGTTATTGTTGTTATTTTTAGCATATTTGTTGCTTTTTTTCTTCCCTCAGTTAGAGGTTGTAATGTCCTGAATGCATCGTTTAAAGCAACAAAACCTTGAACTTGCTCCTTTTTGAAAAAAACACCCAGTGCTTGAAGTACTCGCTCAGTTAGCAACACCTGTAGAGGAGAAACTCTCTCCGCAGGTGCACATGCCACCCCCCCCCTCCCCCCCCCACCCCCGCCTGGTCACGTGACCCAACCGCCCCTTTCTGTGTGTCACCACTGCCTGTAGCCAGCAGCCCACCCTGGTGAGGCAGACCGCTGCTTTAAAGATTCCAGGAAGGAAAAGCTGCTCCCAGTTTAATTTCAAACCAGTCGGGCGAACCCAGGCCTCTAATCTTCCCCCAGGCACATCTGCTGCAGCTCTGGGAGAAAAGAGAAAACTGGCAGCAGGGCCTATAATTTGGGAACATGCAAATATCAGCCCCAATGTGGGAGGAGCCTGGAGGAAGAGAGGCACAAAAAAGCCTACTGACTAACTCAGTACTGACAGACTGTGGAACTAACTCAGTACTGACAAACTGTGGCACTGACTGACTCAGTACTGACAAACCGTGGCACTAACTCAGTACTGACAAACTGTGGCATTGTGTGATTGTGTGGGCTGCAGTTGTGTGTTGCTTTTTTCTGACTCAGCTCATAAGTGTCTTTGTTTTTGTTGTGTGGTTTAAATTTTGGTTTATTTATCCTAGTTATTGTGTGGTGCCCGTGTATCACCCAGCTGCACTCTCTACACCGCTCTCTGTGTTCAGTCTTTCTTTATCCAGCTGAACACCGGCCACGTGAACCCCCACCCTTTGTTGCCTGATTGAATACTTTTCAGAAAGCCGTTATCTTTCTGAGCAGAGAGGACAAAGCAGACATTGTCGTTCCTGTCTCCGCTTGCCCTGTATCTCAGGATCTGCATCTCATCTTTCAGTACAAATCAAACAAAAAAAAAAAACTTTCCTCGAGCGCTTTCTGGAGGTTTTTACGAGAGATGGATGTCTAGAGACAGTCAGGCAAACCCTGACCCCCCCCCCCCTACCAAGTCTTTGCAACCTGCTGTCATTTCCAAAGCATATGTTACAGAATAACACATGCTAAAGATTCACCCCACCCACACCAGTACCCGCAATTGGGCCGGGAACTGAATCTCCACGGTAACCAGCAAGGCGGGGCAGTCTTGTACCTAAAATGGGTCTTCAGAGAGTTTGTGAGGCCTGGCCTTGGGCTCTGTGGCTTGCAGTCGCCTCTCTCTGTGACGGACCTGCCCTGCACTTTAGGGGATGTTTACACGACTGGCTTGTGCAAAATTACACATTCTACTTTTAGGCTGAGCGCCCTTGTGAACAGCTGCTTCAGAAGCGGTGGAGAAAAGCACAGAGGACGTCCAAAGAGGACAACCTCAGGAAAAAAGGGTAGAGTCATCCCCGAGGTTTTTCAGTTCCCCTCTCCCCCACGCTCTCGTCCTGGGAGCACATGAGAGTGTGCCTGAAACACACGTGTGAAGGTGACGAGCGTGTGCAGCCGAAACCTGGACGACACTCATTGCTGAAAACAAAAACATTAATAATTAATAATAACGATAGTGAATCTACTTCTGTAATACGAGTGCTTTATTATTCATCACATTGTTTAGATTGTTTTAGATCCTTCACACTGGCAGTAAAACACTTAAAATATTCATGAGAAAGTAGAAGTAATATAACAATACTCATTAAAATAATGATACAAAATTACAACAGTAATAATTAATAATTAGAGACAAAAAGAAAAAGAGAGGAAAACACAAAATGAGTTGTCCTTGGGGAGGGGGAGGGGGAGGGGGAGGGGGGTGGGAGGTGGAGTGAGCTGGTTAATCACTGCTCTGCCTGTTTCTCTCCGTCCGTCCGTCCGGTCGTCCGGTCGTCCGGTCTACCTGCTGAACAGCTTCATGAAGCTCTGGTAGCCGTCCTCTCCGAAGAAGTCGTAGGTGCCCTCGGCGCTGCCCAGGTGGACCAGCAGCAGCACCAGCAGCACCAGCGCCAGCAGCGGGATCAGCAGGTTCCAGCCCGACGCCAGGATGTTGTACCACTTGGCCTTGTCCGAGCACTCCTGAGCGCCCCTCAGGTTCCCCAGGGTCTTCTGGTCCCGAGCCTGCGTGTGGGGGGGGGGGAGAGGAGCAGGCCGTCAGACACAGCGTCCCGTGGGCAGAACTTACGGGCCAGCCGTACGGTCCGGTGACGAGTCCAAACCGTGTCAGTGCTGTCTGTGGCTGGCAGGGTTGGCACACACACACACACACACACACACACACACACACAGATACATACACACACAGTAAAATGTCCAGTGTTAAATCGACTCCGTTTAGAGTACATTTTTGGACTAGTCCCTATTGGACCAGTACCTGCCTATTGGACCAGTACCTGCCTATTGGACCAGTACCTGCCTATTGGACCAGTACCTGCTCTTTAAGAGCTGAATCAACACCCGGTGTGTAACTGTGTCATGTGGCTCTGGCCTCGTCCAGGGATTGGAGGGAATTCGGGCAGCTGGGATGATTGACAGTATCTGACCCTGCAGGGGAAGTGTCTTTGTCTGCACGCGCCCGATTAGCGACACCGCGGCGCGGTGAGACGCGTCGGATGACATCACGCGGTTCGGAGGCCGAGCACGCGCCTGACTGCGCTCTCCCCAGAGCGGATAGCGCTGGCGGCGGCGGCTGGCGCCGATAAATACGATCGGCCCGTTCCAAACTGGAGGGAAAAGCAGACGTGTTCTGTTCAGATTTAAAATCATGCAAAGTTCAGCCAATCGGATGGCTGCCAGCAGGTCTAATTTCCTCACGTCGTGGGCAATGGGAAGGGAGCTGACTTCCTCGGATGTGCCCGGTCAGTTTGTGTCTGTGGCCGAGACCAGGCTTTGTGTCTGTAGACCCGTCTGCTGGTCGCGTAAACTCATCCAGCTGCATTTATATAGCGCTTTTATCCAAAGCGCTTTACAATTGATGCCTCTCATTCGCCAGAGCAGTTAGGGGTTAGGTGTACACAAGGACACTTCGACATGCCCAGGGTGGGGTTTGAACCGGCAACCCTCCGACTGCCAGACAATCGGTCTTACCTCCTGAGCTATGTCGCCCCTGTACCTTGCTATGTCGAGTAAGGTACTGAACCTGCATTGCTTCAGTATATATCCAGCTGTATAAATGGATGCAATGTAAAAGTTGTGTAAGTCGCTCTGGATAAGAGCGTTTGCTAAATGCCTGTAATGTAAGGTAATGTAATGACTGATCTTGTGAAGGCGTAACTGGGCCAGTGGTGGCTGCAGGAATCAGTGCAGTTTATGACAGGGTTGTCTGTCATTAGTCGGCAGGCTTAATTGAATGTGGTCTTGAATTGCGTGTAAACTGTCCTGTCCCAGACAGCCTGTCTGCGAGGTCCTGACGCCTGGTCTGGACAGGGCTGTCTATGAATATGCCTGTCTACAAGGTTTTGACTCCTTACGCCAGGTCTGGACCGAGCCGTCTATGGATGTGCTGACAGGTATCTCAGTAGACTCAATCTCCTTGTTTGGCCAAAGCGGACAAACTGTGTCCATCTGCACAGGCTTCTCAGTCCACTGCTCACTGGAATCAGTTCAGAATAAGCAGGTTCTGAGCAAATCCACTGATCTTGTACTATCTGGCGGAGATGGAAGTGACCAATAGTGGATCGTTAAATATGAGCATCCACACATTGCAACATGAATATGACTGTGTGAGTGCAGAGATCACCCTGGACCAACACCAGTACTGAGCAGCAAATGCTGCAGGTTCGCCAGGACGTCCCATATGTGGATTGGCAATACGGCATGCTCAGTGAACAGGGTGGAGCTTGCACTTCATTTAAAGACCAGTAATTCTGAGCAGGATTTGTGAAACATTTAAAATAAAAACAATTAAAAGATTGTTTCTGAATGTGAGGATCGCCTTAAACTCTGGCCTGGATACGATCATTTCAGTAACTGTGTCGTTTGGGCTCTGGCCTGGTCCAGGGATTGGAGGGAATTCGGGCAGCTGGGATGATTGACAGTATCTGACCCTGCAGGGGAAGCGTCTTTGTCTGCACGCGCCCGATTAGCGACACCGCGGCGCGATGAGACGCGTCGGATGACATCACGCGGTTCGGAACGCGAGCACGCGCCTGACTGTGCTCTCCCCAGAGCGGATAGCGCTGGCGGCGGCGGCTGGCGCCGATAAATACGATCGGCCCATTCCAGACTGGAGGGAAAAGCAGACGTGTTTTGTTCAGATTTAAAATCATGCAAAGTTCAGCCAATCGGATGGCTGCCAGCAGGCCTAATTTCCTCACGTCGTGGGCAATGGGAAGGGAGCTGACTTCCTCGGATGTGCCCGGTCAGTTTGTGTCTGGGGCCGAGACCAGGCTTTGTGTCTGTAGACCCGTCTGCTGATCGTGTAAACTCATCCAGCTACCGGCAGCAATGACCGCAGAGCGGCGGTGTAGTATAACGGGTAAGGAGCTGGTCTTGTAACGTAAAGCTCCCAGGTTTGATTCCCGGGTAGGACACTGCCATACCTTGAGCAAGGTACTTAACCTGCATTGCTTCAGTATATATCCAGCTGTGTAAATGGATGCAATGTAAAAGTTGTGTAAGTCGCTCTGGATAAGAGCGTTTGCTAAATGCCTGTAATGTAAGGTAATGTAATGACTGATCTTGTGAAGGCGTAACTGGGCCAGTGGTGGCTGCAGGAATCAGTGCAGTTTATGACAGGGTTGTCTGTCATTAGTCGGCAGGCTTAATTGAATGTGGTCTTGAATTGCGTGTAAACTGTCCTGTCCCAGACAGCCTGTCTGCGAGGTCCTGACGCCTGGTCTGGACAGGGCTGTCTATGAATATGCCTGTCTACAAGGTTCTGACTCCTTACGCCAGGTCTGGACCGAGCCGTCTATGGATGTGCTGACAGGTATCTTAGTAGACTCAATCTCCTTGTTTGGCCACAGCGGACAAACTGTGTCCATCTGCACAGGCTTCTCAGTCCACTGCTCACTGGAATCAGTTCAGAATAAGCAGGTTCTGAGAAAATCCACTGATCTTGTACTATCTGGCGGGGATGGAAGTGACCAATAGTGGATCGTTAAATATGAGCATCCACACATTGCGACGTGAATATGACTGTGTGAGTGCAGAGATCACCCTGGACCAACACCAGTACTGAGCAGCAAACGCTGCAGGTTCGTCAGGACGTCCCATATGTGGATTGGCAATACGGCATGCTCAGTGAACAGGGTGGAGCTTCCACTTCATTTAAAGACCAGTAATTCTGAGTAGGATTTGTGAAACATTTAAAATAAAAACAATTAAAAGATTGTTTCTGAATGTGAGGATCGCCTTAAACTCTGGCCTGGATACGATCATTTCAGTAACTGTGTCATTCGGCTCTGGCCCCGTCCAGGGATTGGAGGGAATTCGGGCAGCTGGGATGATTGACAGTATCTGACCGTGCAGGGGAAGCGTCTTTGTCTGCACGCGCCCGATTAGCGACACCGCGGCGCGATGAGAAGCGTCGGATGACATCACGCGGTTCGGAACGCGAACACGCCTGACTGCGCTCTCCCCAGGACGGATAGCGCTGGCGGCGGCAGCTGGCGCCAATAAATACGATCGGCCCGTTC
This sequence comes from Anguilla anguilla, assembly GCF_013347855.1. NCBI lineage: Eukaryota > Metazoa > Chordata > Actinopteri > Anguilliformes > Anguillidae > Anguilla > Anguilla anguilla. The sequence goes on along the minus strand of NC_049216.1, from coordinate 34,810,697 downwards.
CAAACTGGAGGGAAAAGCAGACGTGTTCTGTTCAGATTTAAAATCATGCAGAGCGGCAGTGTAGTATAATGGGTAAGGAGCTGGTCTTGTAACGTAAAGCTCCCAGGTTTGATTCCCGGGTAGGACACTGCCGTTGTACCCTTGAGCAAGGTACTTAATGTGCAGATCACCAGAATCATTTAAATAAATTTGGAAAACAGTGTTCGTAAAGAGAAGAAAACTTCCATCTAATTTTTTCAGATCTTTAACTGTCCATGGATCTTGTCATAAATATTGAAAACTAAATAAATTAAAACTTAATATAAATCAATATAAGGTCAATCACTTAACAAATACATTTCAAATGAATGTGTCAAAAAGTAATGTGCGTAGTAAATTATATGATAGGCTGTATGTTTTTTTTTTTTTTCTTCTAAATCTCAGGCGGCGTGTACGACTGTATGCGGAGCCTCTAATCTTCTCCGAACATTGTGATCGCAACCAGGCAATTATTCCATTTTTACACAGGCCAGCCGGGCAGGCGGTGCCCGTTTCTAATTTGAGCGCGGTAACTAGAGGAAGCGCTTTCCTGCAGCCGGCAAGCGACTGCGCGCTCTGCGTTCGCTTCCCGCCTCTGCATTCCTGCGGCTCGCGCAGACCTCGCAGAACTCGCGGCTCGCGCAGACCTCGCAGATCTCGCAGACCTCGCGGCTCGTTCCACATAATGCCGGCAGCGATCGTACATCATCTTCTACGGTCCGATCAGTCAGAATTTAGGCGATTCTGTCAATAAGGAGAATTAAGTAGATAGGGCCTTTTCAACGGAGTGAATATAGCTACAGGTGTATGCATACTTGTAGTACTGTAATATTAATGAATCATTTTTAACAGCCCTTCAAATGATACGGACAGCCGTCAAGCAAGATCCACTCAGTCAGACTAAATCAAGGGGGAACTAAAATGCATTTCCTCGTGCCATCATTATGTGTGTGTGAACTCTCAGTTTGCAGGAGTTTAAAAAAAAAACAAAAACAATAAAATAAAAACAAGGTGGACTTAAAAGATTGTCGCAAATTTGATTTTTTTTCAGCCTGCACAGGTGTGCTGCGAACATGCTTCCGCACGAACTCATTTGAGCTGTGGGTATGGGCAGCGGACTGTCCCTTAGAGGAAATAAAACACCGCACTCTTGTCCAATGTGCAGGGCCGGCCCCACCCAATGAACAAAGTAAACGTTTGTTTAGGGGCCCCGTGATTGGTTTGGCCCCCCCCCCCCCCCCTCCAAGATATATATAAATATATATATTTTTAAAATAAATAATTGTGTTCCCTAAGACAATGGCTTTTTCATTCATCTAAATATATTTCTATTGGTGCCAAATCATGCTGGCTGGGGCTTGGGGGGTGGTTTTCGTCCGAAGCAGAGGGCCCCATGTAGACGTTTTTTGTTTAGGGCCCCCAAAAACCTTGGGCCGACCCTGCCAATGTGGGAGACGGACGGACAGACGGACGGACGGACGGACGGACAGACGGACGGAACGACGCTCACCTTCACTGAGTAGATGAGGGCCATGAAGCCCAGGCAGCAGAAGTTGACGTACAGGGTGTTGCAGAGGGACCAGAGCAGGTAGTCCCGGGGCGCCTTGCCGCCCCCGTGGCCCATGTTGACGACGGTGGAGCTGGCGGGTTTCCTCGCCGCCTTGCAGCCGGTGAGCGGCGTGCAGTCCGTCGGGTAGCTGTACGTGGCGTTGTCCATCCTGGCGTGCGGTGCGTTCCTCCGTGCGCTCGCTGCTGTGTGAAGCTTCGCTGCCGTCTGTTCTGCGCCGCACTCCCCGCGCGGGCCTCTTTTATACCCCGGGAGGAGAGGAGAGGGCGGCGACGCCCAAAGCCCAGCTGGGTCGGGACGGCTGGCCTGTCATTATGCGGTTAAGGGTTCTCAGAAGGGGGTAATGTCGGAGCGGTCGGGCCGAGCCGGGCTCCGCGCTGGGCGTTTGTTTTTGCTTCGCTCGCTGGGCGCAGAGGCCGGAGGCAACGCGCCGATTCCGCTGGCTGCCACGGCGACCGGGAAGAACGGGACACACGCCTGGGTCTGACCTCTCAAACTGGGGATTCATTTCTCAGTGTGAAGTTAAATGGGAAGCTGACGGGCCGGGTGAACCCAGTTCACATGTGACTTAATCCCATGTTTTGTGAGCGCCACGTTCATTTCATGAGATACCATGATACGGTAGCTAGCCTGTATAGTTAAAATTTGTCATAATTTAATTTATAGTAATGACATAATTTTGACGTACAATAAGTGCATACCAAAGGTCATCGAAACAACTACAAAACACAGGTAGTAGTAGAAAGTCAGATGGAGAGAAAGAGACAAAGTAAATCTGAAAGGACGGTAAACTTTATTTAGGCGCTACCGTAATGATAGTCATCAGAATCAGTGAAGTGGGGTCTCATTTCTTACTCACGGGCGAAGGAAACGACATAACTCTTCTGTTGGTGTTTATGGAGGTGCTGATAATTGCAATTATTTTTTCATTGTACAATGTACAACCCCCCCCTTAACCACAACCCTAACTCTTATGTCCTAACCCCCCCCATAGCACCACCACTGATTATACATAATGTAACAGAACAACCAATAGTGTTCTCTTTCTCTTCATATCCAAATGTAATGGTATAGGCTGTTAGTTATTCCATTGCATGATTTTAAGGGATATTATCCCGTAAAATACCTAAAGTTAGTAAACAAAACTTAACATGCAATCCCAGGTGAATTCACATCTTTTAAAATATTTTTGTGAGCAACTTCAAATGCCAAACTGTGTGTCAATTATATATTCTACAACGCAGTTTTTACTTGAAACGGAGCAATTATTTCATCCAGATTTTATAACTCAGTGGGATCTCCTCGTAGATGGACAAGTAGAAATAGCCCATACAGTTAAAATTTCTGTATTTACAATGCCGAAGGTCGAGGTTTTCATTATCCAATACTGCCCCCTGGCGGAATATTTTTGCATAACGAAAAGTGGATGACATAATTTTGACGTGTGGCATACGTCGGTGATAAATACAAAATAAAAGTATCGTAAAATATAAGCGCACAAAGCCGCACATTCCCCAGTTAAGCAAACGTTTAATCGCTTGAACACGAACAGTCCAAAAAATTCGAAATATATGTTAAATATGTAGACTACTCTCTTCATGAAATGCATTGAGGACAGTTAAATAATTTCTAAGCACTGTACTGTTGTCACTGGGTATTTCAGGTAGGCCTACTACATATACATGCAAGTAAGTGTTTAATAAACTAAATAGCAATCATGTAAACATGTTATTTAAACTGAAAAGCATCTACACAGCGAAACCTCCAGTGTTACTTCTACTTTATCAGATAACATTTGGTCCCACTTTGGACCAAATCTTATCCGTTAGAGTTGAATTAACACTGGACATATTACGGTGTAACCTTCAGAGCAGAAACCTTTCCACTACTTTGTTTCTTTGAAAACCTCTCCACGTTTCGGATTCTTTTGAAGTTTTGCATGCGACACCGGGTGACTTCATCGCTTCGGGCGTTGCAATTTGCAAGACTGATCCAAAGACGTACTTAAATGAAACCCGTAAACCTTAAATTAGTTCCTCTTGTCACGTTTGTCTCAAAACGAAAGCGCAGCCTTATTTATGTCTGTAAGTTTTTTTTTTACTGGATTCGGGCCGTTCAGGGAGTCAAGAAATTGTTCGACATCCTGATACTATATTTATCATATTTATACCTATCCACTGTCTATACTGTTTATAACTGTCTATACTGTTTATACCACATTGTATTGTATTCATATTTATTCACTTTCATACTGTATATACCTTAGCTTTTCATTCCATATTCTATATTTATATTACATATGTACATACACCTTACTGCACTTTACTGCTTCTTTTGCACTTCTGGTTAGATGCTAACTGCATTTCGTTGTCTTAGTACGTGTACTCTGTGCAATGACAATAAAGCTGAATCTAATCTAATCTAATCTTTTTAAGGTAGATAATTACCCCCCCCCCCCCCCCCCGACTCTGCCGACTCGCCTGCTGAAAACCACGAAATGGTCGGAAGTATGTGGTTAACCGTCGTGGAAGAGGAAAGGCTTCGCGTACATCCTGGAGCGAGACTTTCAGTTAGAAGAACCCTGAAATCGTCAGGCCTCTTATCAAAATTAAGATACTTGGGAACCATGGATTCATTTTAGCGATTCTCTACTCTGGACCATCTTAATCTGACAGAACCTTAACGATCAGTGGGATCAGCGTGATAACAGAACACGGACAGGTTCTGGATATATTGTTGGGCTGAATGGCCTGTTCTCGTAATTATATTACCTTAATGTTATATTCAGTATCCAGGCAAAACGGAGCACCAGCTGCTGATGAACAAGTGTCTTACAGGGTAGGCCAGTCGTTCAGCATACTTGTTGGTCGTAACCGTGCACTTTGTATGAGACAGCATCAGCACTGCGTGAGGCGGACTGGTAAAACAGCCATTCTGAGAACACTGTTTAGCACCAGGTTTACAAAAATACTGTGAAAAATACTCTGAAATCAGGACAGTAGTCATACTTACTTTATTTGATTTTTTTTTTTTTTAACAATACTTTAATATATGATATACAAAAAATATTGTAGGCCTATACATATCTGTGCCCCAGTTAGTTTAAACAACAAAATTATATGAAAATGTGCCACTGTAGTCTCTATTGCATAAGAAAACAGGATTAGGTTGTTTTTTTAATGTAACCAAGATAAGTGCATACGAAAAATATAAATTCATATCAGGGATATAATGGTTTTAAATCAGAATCCACAGAGGACGTTCCAGAAAAAAGATGCAAGCAAGGAAAGAACCACGTGATCGTGTCGGCTAATGCCTATCCTTCATAATCTGTCTGATGTTTTCCTGGAGGGCGATAGCGCCCGCAGCCAACAGGACGATGATGACGATTACGAACAGCAGGGTGAGACAGAGCGCCACAATGTTGAGGCAGCGCGCGGTGGAGGCGTATTCTCGCGCCCCTTCCAAGTCGCCCACCACCTTCCGGTCTCTGGACTGAGAGAAAGAAATGTTAGGGACTTATTGCTCACGCTCCAAGTATGCAGTTCAACACCGGCCACAAACCCACCCCCACCCCACCCCCCCCCCCCCCCCCCCCACACACACACACACAAAAAAAACATGCCACTAGAACTCCACTGATGGAATCGTTTCCAGTGGATGTTTTCAAGAACCGGCCAAACACGAGATGCTGTCTTCAATTGAAGCATTTACTGCTGTTTTTAAAGTATACAGCATAATGTCTAGTGTTCATTAAACTCTAAAGGAGTGCACATGGTCCCACTCTGGACCAGAGCGGGAGCGGGACCATGTGCACTCTGTAAGAGTTGATTTAACACTGGACATTTTAAGGTTCCTTCAGCCCATTGTTGTCTGCGTTTCCACCGCGGTCTAAAGTCCCGCGAAGATTAGGCAAATTAGCCCACTGACGTATGAAAAAGTGACGTTGTCGTCGGTCCATCTGTCATATGATTTCTTCTGTAACCCCATACTACCACCGAAGTAGCCTACATTATTTTCTAATAACCGGGACAGCCCGGAGGGGTTTATTCCACTTATATACAACGGGTTACCAACAATGACTATATATGGTTACTTTTGTATTTATTGTTTTTTATCGATTTAATCACCTCGAATTGAAATATTCTTCTGCAGCCGTTTGGGCATATTTTACCGTTGTCAAGCAAAACTGTCGTTGGTAGTTGAACTTGGACCGTTGTTATGCAACAAATAGGATATAACAGGCCAATAGTCAGATTGTAACTGTTTTATAAATCCTCTCAAACACATTCATTATGTTTTATGCGAACATTCACTTTCATGTCTTGACATCCGAGGCGACAGAATGCATTCACATTTCCAATATAACTGGCAACAACAGCAGAAAACATGCACACGTTGTAAACAATTTGCTGTTTGATTACTTTCTCATCGTCAATTCCATATAGGCTAATCGCAAAATGACAAGAATAGAAGGAAAACTCGGACTTGCGTGAAAATTTAAATTAGCAGTGGTACAGCCACCGTTTGCTTTCCTTCGAAGTTACTGCTAGCCAAGCAGCGAAGTGTGCCCTCCAGATGCGAACCATGCACCATAAATAGTCCATAGTCTTCCTGGTCTTTTTGTGGAATTGAAGAATGGCAGAGTAAAATTACGGCAGTCTGAAAAAGCTAAAGGGACGATTACTAGAATTAACCTGTTATTTTACCCTGACAAAAAGTGCGGAAGGTGATTTCCAGTTTGCTTTTACGGTATCACCAATGTGAATTACGCAGAATATTTCAATTACCTGAATATTTCAATTCCAGGTGATTAAATCGATAAAAATCAATAAATACAAAAGTAACCATATATAGTCATTGTTGGTAACCCGTTTTATATAAGTGGAATAAACCCCTCCGGGCTGTCCCGGTTATTAGAAAATAATGTAGGCTACTTCGGTGGTAGTATGGGGTTACAAAAGAAATCATATGACAGATGGACCGACGACAACGTCGCTTTTTCATATGTCAGTGGGCTAATTTGTCTAATCTTCGAGGGACTTTAGACCGCGGTGGAAACGCAGACAACCATGGGCTGAAGGAACCTTTTAGTTCCTGGTAAAGTAGTTCCTGGGACTAAAAGTTACGGGAAATTTTGGTGGAAACGTGGCTTAACATACCAGTTTGATTTGAAGTTATTATGAAAATAAATCGGTTTGCGACTGCAGATTTTTAAACATGGCGGTTGAAATAAAACACTGCAAGTAGTTGACCAATCAGAAATTTTCAGCGCTTGCGCCCCACCCCAAAGGTTCCGGTACTTTTGGAAAGTACTACCCCCCCGAGCAGGGACGTTTTTGGGGATAAAATAAAGACCCCGGAACTTAATTTAGACCCTAGTTCCTGCGGTCACAACGCACTGAGTTCCTCAAAAGGTTCCTAGTTCCGGGGTAAAGTTCCTGCGGTGGAAACGCGGCTTTTACTGTCATTACCTGTTTCGTAGTGAATTGGCTATGCTTTTGAATGATCTACGTGTTTATTCATTCTACATGCATCATTTCTTTTTTGTTTTTAACCACGTAAAGCTCTTAAAGATAAGCACGTTGATCTGCGCTGTCAGCCATCCAGTAAATTAATGTGATTGTCTGAAAGATGTTTCCAAAGCCATAACGCGTCATACCAAAGCTATTCACCCTTGCAACTGGGCACATAACGTGCGCTAACTTTTCTTTCCACATTAGAAGACCCTAGAAAACAGGCGGTAACTATTTAATCAACTTCTTTCACTGACAAATTCGGAGTCATAATTAATTATTGCACAGCCATTGGGTCTTCGAGGGCAATAATACATAGTACGGCGTTTTACCCCTTGATTTTAAAATGCGCAATCGGTAATCCACGGGCAGAACCAGTTTAATTCCCAATTGTGGGTGGGGTCTGATGGTGGGGGCATCGAATGACAACGTAGAGTTTTGAAAGAGTGCAAGTTAAGAAAAAAAAATGAACAGCATTAAATATTTAAAAGAAACGGGGTGGCATTCGGTCGGGCTCACCTTAATCGAGAAATAAAGAGCCACAAAGCCGAGGCAGAACGCGTTCATGTAGAAAAAGTTGAACAGGGACCACACAATGTGGTCCCGAGGAGGCGGAATCGGTGCCACCATTATCCGCGGCGACGCATCGTTGATCATCGCCGCATCCCGGGGATCTTTCAGTCGCTCGTAGGTGTTGGGCTGCATTGGCACGCACTCCGCTGGACACTGCATGGTCTCCGTCTTTTAATGTGATCCCGCGCTGAGCTGGGCGCAAGTTGTCAGGAGTCCTGTTCGTGCACGTTCCACAAGAAACTGTTCGGCGAGCTAGTCGGGTTCAATGTTTTTCAGTCATGGACCCGTTGCCACGAGGGCGTGCCCGGAGTACGCTTCTACATATAAGGAACTGCTTTCCGTAAAGTTATCCGTTAGGTTTCGATTTACCACCTTTGAAGAATGTTTTTTTTAACTTTCGGTTTCTCGGAAAAAAACGTTTTTTTTTTTCTGTTGCGCATAGTCCAAACACTCTTTAACCTGAGAAGGCACACCTGTATATTCTACCTACACATCTGTTTTGTTGGTTCTTGTTTTTATTTGTTGTTTTATTGCTTTAGAATTCACATGGTTTTTAAACTGACCTTTTATTTACTACATTTGTTCCTTATATAATCTTTTATAATTGTTTCATATAAGGAACTGCTTCCCGTAAAGTTATCCGTTAGGTTTCGATTTACCACCTTTGAAGAATGTTTTTTTAAATTTCGGTTTCTCGGAAAAAAACGTTTTTTTTCTGTTGCGCATAGTCCAAACACTCTTTAACCTGAGAAGGCACACCTGTATATTCTACCTACACATCTGTTTTGTTGGTTCTTGTTTTTATTTGTTGTTTTATTGCTTTAGAATTCACATGGTTTTTAAACTGACCTTTTATTTACTACATTTGTTCCTTATATAATCTTTTATAATTGTTTCATTATATCACTGTTATCTATTGTGTTTTATTAGCAGTCATTCTTTGTCTGTAATTTGGGCTGCAAAATATTGTATGAAAGATAAATTAAGTTTTTATTTTTTGGCAAAATCCAATCTGGCCTTTTAATTCTTGCTACTGAAGAGAGGTATGCATCCTGCTGTGCAGCCTCTATAATTCTGCTCTTGAAATCTTCTGTGTACGGTGTTGTGAATCTTTCACCCCGGTCCTCTGAAGACTGCTGGTGATGTCACTGGGCATTGTTGTGGGGGTTTTCTCACAGCTCTTAGGATTTATCTGTCATCATCTGCTGTTGTCTTCCTTGGCTGACCTTTACAGTGTTTATTTCGGAATCCGCCACCAGTTTCTTTCTTTTTCAAGACGGTCCAAACTGCTGCACTTGATATACAGTCCCCTCCAGAAGTATTGGAACAGCAAGGCCAATTCCTTTGTTTTTGCAATACACTGAATACATTTTGGGTTGAGATAAAAAGATGAACATGAGACAAGAGTTCAGAATTTCAGCTTTTATTTCATGGTATTTACACCTAGATGTGTTAAACTACTTAGAACATAGCACCTTTGGTATCAGACCACCCAATTTTTAGGTGAGCAAAAGTATTGGAACAGAGAATATTTAAGTAAATGAAAGCAAATAACACTTAATATTTGGTAGCGTATCTCTTGCTTGCATCAAGCCTGTGACCCATTGACATCACCACACTGTTGCATTCTTCTTTTGTGATGCTTTTCCAGGCTTTTACTGCAGCCTCTTTCAGTTGTTGTTTGTTTCGGGGGGTTTTTCCCTTCAATCTCCTCTTCAGGAGGTGAAATGTATGCTCAATTGGGTTAAGGTCTGGTGATTGACTTGACCAGTCTAAAACCTTCCACTTTTTCTCCCTAATGAAATCCTTTGTTGTGTTGGCAGTGTGTTTTGGGTCATTGTCTTGCTGCATGATGACGTTCCTCCCAATTAGTTTGGACGCATTTCTCCATAAGTTGGCAGACAGAATGTTTTTGTAGACTTCTGAATTCATCCTGTTGCTACCATCATGAGTTACATCATCAATAAAGATTAGTGAGCCCACTCCAGAAGCAGCCATGCAAGCCCAAGCCATGACACTTCCTCCACCGTGCTTCACAGATGAGCTATATGTTTTGGATCATGAGCAGATCCCTTCTGTCTCCACACTTTGGCCTTTCCATCACTTTGGTAGAGGTTAATCTTGGTCTCATCAGTCCATAAAACTTTGTTCCAGGACTTTTGTGGCGCATCTCTGTACTTCTTTGCAAATTGTAATCTCGTTTTCGGATTCTTACTACTGATGAGTGGTTTGCATTTTGTGGTATAGCCTCTATATTGCTGCTTTCTAAGTCTTCTTCGAACAGTTGATTGAGATACCTTCACCCTGTCCTGTGGTGATAGTTTGTGATGTCACTGACTTATGTTTTGAGGTTTTTCTTCACAGCTTTCACAATGTTTCTGTCATCAACTGCTGTTGTTTTCCTTGGTCGACCTGTTCAATATCTGTTGCTCAGTACGCTAGCGGTTTCTTTCCTTTTCAGGACATTCCAGGTTGTCGTACAAGCTATCCCCAATGCTTGTGCAATGGCTCTGATCGATTTCCCCTCTTTTCTAAGCTTGCTTTTCTCCCAAAGACAGCTCTCTGGTCTTCATGTTAGTTTATCTTTTATAACACCAGTGCATCTTTTATTCCTGTGCACTTTTTGGTTATGGCATCTTGTCTTTTCCCCCTGACGGATGACATTTTCCCACGACTGACCAGACTGATTTACAGCATTCGTTTTAGGGTATCAATGGCTAAATTTGGAGGATTTCTTCTGCAGGAAGTGGGGATGGATGCCCATTCACGTGAGTAACCGTGGGACAAAGCTTGTGCGTTGAATATACGTTAGCCCCGTTGCAACTAACTGGACGTATTGGTGCCGCTTGTGGTCACCAAGTGTTCAGTTCAGGCCGTAACGCTGAATAATATGTTAACATATAAATGCCACAAAATAAAAGCTGATTGTACTTTTGTTTGGTATTCATCTTTTGAGCTCAAATCCAAATTCTTGAAGTATATAGCAAAAATAGCAAATTTATCTGGAACATTCTGATAGTTTTGGAATAACATCGCTGCTTAAGTGCATTTTGCTTTAAACCATAGCCAGAGTGATATCATTACATTACAATCGCTTAGTGGACCCTCTTAGCAACGGACCGTAGTGGACAACTCCGGTGTTAGTCCCTGGAATACAAAACTGCGATTTCAAGAAGGCATAGAGGTCCTTTTATAATCACTAATGTTAATCTAACAAATAATATAGAAGGCTCTGCACACCAAGAGATGCCTCAAATACATCTGAAGGGTTAAATTTTGATAGAAGACGTCTGAGCTTTTACACACCCAGTTTAATTCTGAGCGTAGTAATTTTACATTTTAAAAAATATTCATCTAACAATTCGTATTGTAGCAAGAAGGTATACTATCAAATAAATGCATTTAATAAAGCTGCCCTGCTCTCCAAACATATATGAAAAAAAGAAGAAAAAAACATCAGCTATGGAAGAAGCCCAGTATAAGAAATTATGCTTTGCAAATCAGGAATCAATGGTCTGAATGCATGATGTTATACGTTGTGTGTACACAGGTGAAATGAGAACTTCAAGCAAACAATACGTGGATCGTGCGGACATCGCGCGCTCCAAACTGTCGAAGAATTCCACCTTAGCGCGCCGCGCCCGTTTAGCCGGCGCTACCCTGTGCTTACGCAACAGCGCCTGTACGGCATGCGCGCGTCGCTTAATTCCGAATACAAATCTCAATAGTAAACTGGACGGCCATTTTTTTATGCAAATGGCATATCGTGTTTATCGCATGAAACCTCCCAAGCAAACAGAACTGAACTGGAGATCGAGGGCACCAGCAGACCACAGATTTCGTGGGGGAAAAAACCAAACGTTCAGAATGTATTAAGGTTCATAGAAGAGTTCCTCTTTTTTAAGGTCAGCTGGCAACAAGCACAATAATGAATGAAAAGAAAACCGTCTCAGATTCTGGTGTGAAATTACAGTAATGGCCTACATTGGTCCATAAAGAAAATATGTAAATATATTATCGAATTCTCTTTTACATTACATTACATTCATTTAGCAGACGCTTTTATCCAAAGCGACGTACAAAAAGTGCATTTTCATGATCGTAGACAACTGCTGAACACGGGTTCAGTAAGGTACAATTACTTATTTTGTACAGCTATTTCTAGCCGAGAACAATTCTCTTCATTACATCTACACAAATAATCAAATTAAGCTCGAGTGCATTCAGAACGCAATTCCATATAATCACTATAACATTTTGCATCAAAGATGGGTAGAGGGCTCAAGAAAAGAAGAGTTAGCCTTTGGCTAACACCATGCATGATCTGTTTAATGCATCGTGTGAGCAGGCTGGATAACAGCAGACTCTTCCTCTCTCACGATGAAATGAGAGAGGAAATACTTTAATTCTAATACTGATATCACAGCTTCTCTCTCTCTCACTCACTCTCTCTCTCTCTCTCTCTCTCTCTCTCTCTCTCTCTCTCTCTCTCTCTCTCTCTCTCTCTCTCTCTCTCTCCCCTCCCCCTCCCTCCCTCCCTCCCTTCTGTTCCCCTCTATATGGAGCCGCCACAGGAAAATAATGTTGGCTTAACTGCAACTATTTCTCGGAAATTCAGACTTTTTTTCTTGCAATTATTTCATGGAATTGCAAGTTAATCTCTCTGGACTCTAGTTTTTTCTTTGCAATTGTGGGCTTGTTTTTCACAATTCTTGTTCCTTCCCTTTATTCTCTTCCTTTTTCTGCAAATGGCCAGAGGGTGTCTGCGTGCAAGAGTGTGCGTGCCAGAGGGTGTTAAAATGAAACCATGTTAAAAAGAAACCGTTATATGACTGGTGGTAATGTAGTGGTTGGTACGCAGGCAAGAAGTGTGAATTTAAGGAGATGATTCATTATTCTAGTGGTTTTTCCAGAAAGGTTGGTTTGTGAAAAGTCTCCTATTGGCACAGGAATGGGGACGATTGAGGCGTTGTGAGAGTTTATGAGTGATTTCCTGCCAAAATCTTGAGCGGGTGTGCAGTGCTGAATGGCATGGAGGTATGGCGGGTTCTGTGTGCAGATTTCTGATTCACTGAGTCCCTTTGTGTACAGTTTTTGTTCTGTGGAGGATCTTGTATTGGCCATCTTGAGATTTGAAAATCCTTTGATGTCTGAGTTTTGACGGATTGCAGTTGCTAAAGGTTCAATGACAATTGAAAAAAAGAGATGGAGGGGGAGTGGGCGTCCTTGACTTAGTACCCCTGTGCAGCGTGAAACTTTGTGAGGTCAATCTGCTGATGGTGACAGTGGACATACACCTCACCTGGGGTGACAAACATTATCTTTTTGGTTGGATCTTGTAACCAGTGTTCTGCGCCCAGCAGTGCTGACTTTGGGCCAGAATCAGCTCCAGATCCAGCGCAGAGTCGCTCCCTATATGGGGTCACCTGCATGTGGGCTAGATCTTTTTGTTTAAATTAAAATTGGTGCAACTACTTTGTACTTTTTTAAAATTTCGAAAAGCAGTTGGGGGTTGGGGTGTAAAAAAATGAATGCATTGCCTCTGCCAATCAGATGGCCAGTTAACTTGTGACCTGGGGGACATGCGTGAGGCAGCTGTGGAGTTTTAATCACAGCTCTCCTGCATAAAGCAGAGGGTAACAGTTCAGAACATGTAGACATACTGTAGTGCATGACAGACTCCTCAGGCTAGTTCCAGCACAGCGACTGGAGCTGGATAGCCCATTGGTTTTGGATGAGCTCACGGCTGCAGCAAATAGCCATTGGTCATGCTCCTATTGTGGACGGCTAGCCATCTGATTTTTAAAAGGCTTTCTGGAATAACTACGAGGAAAGATTTCTACGAGGTGCGCCAGGATTCGTTTGAGGACTGGGGGGGATTGCTAGTTAGCTTGTCAGTGAGCTGTTTGGACTTTGCTGTCAAAAAGAAAGATTTTGCTCTCCCTCAGAACTGGTGACTGGTGGCGCTCCTGTGCACAGATTATAAAATGTTTTCAGAAAGCCTTGCAAACAGGTCATAGCGACATCTTGACACCATGATCCTTAAAGAACAGTCATACTGCAAACCCTGCAAACCAAGGCATTCCATCAAGTTTTTTTTTTTTTTAATAAAACGTGTTTCGATCCTAGATGCTGATTGGCCGAGCCTGCGTTCTACGGTAATTGTGAGTCCAGTACAGTATCATTTATTCAGTCGGCCGGCTTGTGAGCAATACCACTCCACACACAAACCCTCGCTTACGAAATAAAACTACAAAATAATTAATGTCTTATAGCTTCTGTGCGTTGTACCCGTTTTATAAAAGCAATACAGCACTCGAGGCCATGCTGTATTCTGAATGCAGCCTTTGCTACAGGGGATTTTCCAGCCCTCTGCTTTGTGCCATGCCTGACTACTCCCCTGTAGCCGTGACTGTATGCACGATACAGCACGGGATCGAGTGCTGTGTGTTTCTTGAGTACAATGGAGCCTCCTGTCTTGGGAAGGTGGGAGAGGGCTTGCCCAGACTGGTATGGGTGGGGATGCCCCTACAGGAAGGCATCCATCCTGTACCTCCCTGTGCAGGAAGTGCTGCAGGGCCTGGTGACCTTGGAGAGCAGGGTGACAGCAGGGTGGCAGCTCAGCATTTTCTGTACCCCCCCCCCAGTGGTGTGTGTTGGTGAGAGGCAGCCTGTGCATTACTGAAGAGGGGAGGAAGTTTGGGGGGGGGATCACCATTGGTTCATCATGAGCCTGGGTTGCGCTGATGCTGGTGGCATGATGGAGTTTTATGCCTCAGTGTTACAGGCTTGGAGATGCCTCAGGGTCTCTTGGGCTGGGAGAGTCGGTTTTTATGAATTGTGACCAATTCATCAAAACCGACTCCAATTGTGCTTTTTTTTTTTCTTTTTAAGTTTTGTTTTGGGTTTGTTAGGGTGTGTATTGGGGGACTCTAGCCTGCTGTATTGTTTCTCTCTTTCTCTCTCTCTCTGTCTCTCTCTCTCTCGGAACACACAATGATGTCTGGCAGAGGAGGGCATTCAAACCCCTCCAAATTATCCCCCCATTCCCTCAATCTGCTTTCTGTTCCAGACCAACCTTCCTCCTTCCCTTTCACTCATTCTCTCTTCCTCCTATTGTATATTCTGTTCATCTACCCCTTCCCCCATTCTCTCTCTCTGTCTGTCTGTCCCTCTCACTCCCTCCCCTCTTTCTGTCTCCCCTACTCTCTCTCCCTCTCCCCTCTTGCTCTGTCCCCTCTGTCTCACTCCCTCTCTCTCTCCCTCCCCCCCTCCCACCTCTCTCTCCCCCCTCTCTGTCTCTCCCTCTCTCTCCCCCCTTTCTCTCGCCCTCTCTCCCCCCCTCTCTCTCTCCTGTATAACTGCAGAGTAAGACACAATCACACTGCTGGATCGCAAGGTTGGGAAGCAGCCAGTAATCATTGCGTAACTCGTTTGTGTTTTTTTGGGGGGGGTGTTCTTTGTGCGCACACAATGGGCACTCCTCTACAGCAGGGCCCTGTGTGCCAGTGAACCGCACACATTGGTGCTGTTGAGTGCCTAGTGCCTGGGGAGGGGGGCGGGGCATGGGCGCAGGAAAGGCTCCTTATCCGATGATAGCGAGGTGAAATGAGGGGAAAGAGGGGGCGGGGGTATTCGGGTTCTTGAGGGAACCCCCACCTTCTGCTGCATGGTCCCCACTCCCATTTTTGAGGGGTGCACGTGCGGGTGTCCCGCCCCTGGTGTACCCCGTTACCATTCCGTGCGAAAGTGTCGGACGGAGTGTGGCACAGTGGGTAAGGAACTGGGCTTGTAACCGAAAGGTCGCAGGTTCGATTCCCGGGTAAGGACACTGCTGTTGTACCCTTGAGCAAGGTACTTAACCGAAATTGCTTCAGTATATATCCAGCTGTATAAATGGATACAATGTAAAAAATGCTATGTAAAAAGTTGTGTAAGTCGCTCCGGATAAGAGCGTCTGCTAAATTCCTATAATGTAATGTAATGTAATAATGAAAGAAAGAGAGGGCGGCTGGGGAAGGAGGGATGTTATGGGAAGAGTGGGAGGGAGCGGAAAGAGGAAGCGGGATGGAGGGAGAAGAGGTGGAGAGTGTCGAACGCACCCACTTGGGCCGGCTCGATCCCTCCCCCTGTTCCATGAGGGCTGCGGAATTTAAACCGCTGTCTGATGTCTCATTCTTCGATCACCGCCGTTGAGAAACAGCCTCTCCTCCGAGCATAGGCGCCCCCCCCCCCCAACACTGCTGTGTGAAACTGTGGACATGTCTGCCCTGTGCCTGGGAGTCACTGGACTGGCAATCCTGAGGCCTGTGAACCCAGTCGAGAGAGTTCCCCTAAAAGGACTGATTCCGCTCACCGCACTGCTGTCCCCTTTTACACGCTGCTGCAGTGGAGTAAAAGGCTCAAGCCCTCAAATCCAGCAGTTCTCTCCCGCCTGCCATCCCCCCTGAAAGGCCCCCCGACAGACGCAAGTGCTGCTGGATGCACGCCCTGACACTGGGAGCTGGCCAGAACGACTGCTGCCTGCAGTCCCCCCCCCCCCCCCAAGCCCCCCCGGGCCCGAGTGAACCTCTGGCTACACGAGCCGGAGAGGATTCTGGGAATTTGGCGCCTCAACACTTGGCAGCTGAGAGACCTGAGCCCACACCTCGCTACCTCCGGGGTAGTCTGGCTTTTGTCCCCAGCGACGGGGGCAGGATTTGGTCAGGACCCCGTTGGAAATGAGCTGCCTTTCGGTGCACATAAATACTGCGTTAACGGGGGAAAAGCACTGCATGTTGTTCTGGGAAGTCCAGGGATTGTCTTTTCCCTTTCCCAGAGTCCAGATACCCTGACGCGGACGAAGGAAGAGACTGGCCCCAGCGCGTCACAACCACAGCGACGCTGAAGGGTGTCTAGGAGAGGCGCTCCTGGGAGAGATACTCTTGATGACTCTGCCCCATGGCCTTATTGTTTCGGGATTTCAGCCAGTGTTTCCATACATTTTCTGGTCAGCAGGTCACAGTGGGACTGTTCAAATCTGACATGGACTCGATGTTTAAAGATGGAGGAAGGTGAAACTGTTAGTTCAGTTGTTTTGTTGTTACCATTTAAGTGCATCACAAATGTCGGAATGTGTGCTTTTTTAGAGCAATGTTCTAATGGTCATACCACCTTGTACCATCTTTTTTTTTGTTGTTTTTTTTTTGTGGTGAGCTTTTAGCACGTGTCTTCGCTTTTTCTTTTCAAGAGAGGAAATGTCAGATATCTAGTTCTGAGATTATCACCTTTAGAGAAACCGACAATATAATTTGATTGGGCAAATCTGTTTTCTCTCTACCTGCTCTCCGCCCCACAGGCATCAGAGTAAACATCCTTGGGCCAGTAGAGTCACTCCAGAGGTCTCCTAACTGGGGTGACCTGGAGAACGTGCCTTTTGGGGAAGGCTGAATTCAATCTGTGATATTGAAATCACTGAGTGAAAATCTTCATGTCTGTGTCAGTACCGGTTGTTGATGACATTGAACAGTTGAAATCTACATTTTTTATCGAAGCGGTTCCAGTTTCAGGCGGAAACCAACGTGGTACGATTGGGTTTTGTTACATGGAAAATATTTTCATGAGTCAGGAGGAAGAAAGTAGTTTGTGGGGGTGGGGGGGTTGTGGTGGACATTCTGGGGCAAATATCTGCTGTTGTCCTCTGAGGAATCTGAAGCTTGCATCAGAGATGTTGTACATTTTCATCCCTGGTTTTTGGAATATTAGCTTGTCTTTTCATATCTGGACTTTGATCTTGGTTTCGTATAGGACTATTTTGGGAGAAAGCTGTGGTTTGGTGTGGTTTGTAACCTGTCCATGTCTGTAACATTTGTTTGTTTTTTTAAGCTAGTTGAACCTCATCTTTAGATTAGGTGTGGCTATTTGTTGTAACTTAATACATTTCTTAATTTTAATCTGGTTGTGAGTTGTACATTTTGATAAAGGTTGATCCAACAGGTAGCCGTGCCTATCAACAAATTTAGCGATTTAATGAACATTTAATTAAATAATTTTAACCAATTAAATCCACTACATTTATTTTACATGTTGGATAAGTGACGGGTTGTTGATGCCTTTGTGTTCGGTATCCAGAATGCCGGAACGCAAACGAGGGTGTCAGCGGTTAAAACAGCAGGATTCAGAAAATTAAACCGATTTCACCTAATCCTCACTTTGCCGACCCCAGTGAAGGTGAAAGTCTGTAAAAGTGTTTCTGAGATCACACGCTCGCAGATACAGTAGTACGTCTGACTGGGACAGAAATCTGCATTCCTGTCGTCCTGGAAACTACGGGTTACCAGGGGACAAAGAACAGGAAATGAGATGCAGACTAAAAACAGGAGTCTGTCACGGGCATTTACAGGGAAGGAGGGCCTGGGGTTCTGTACAGGAAACACGGAGTGAAGCGGAGCGGGCTGTGGGCCAGGACGCGAGGGGCGGGGCGGAGCGGGACGGGGCAGGACGACATTCCTGGAAGCAATGTGCCTCTCTCACCTGCTCTGACCCCATGTTTTTTTAGTGCTGAATTTAAGCGGGCGTGTAATATTATCCCAGTCCACCCACCCATTCGGCTGAATGAGCTTTCTGCTGGGCGAGGCCAGGTCGCGCCACATGACGGGGAGAGAGTTCTGCGAAGCCTTTATTCCTCATGTGAAAGCACTCCAACATCATTATTATTATTGTTATTATTATTTATACAGTGGTTTCAGTCCCATTTCACACAAACAACCAACAACAGTCCCAGTGCACTTGTCCTGACCAGCCCCTGTGCTCTGAGTGACTCCCTTCTCTTCTGGCGAAGAGCGAGGCGAGAGTTAACTGACCATGTGCGGAACACATGGATAATGAGCTTTTTAAAGGGGCAGATCATTTACAGGACTTACGGTAACACTGACGCCGTTCAGCGGAAATACCGCCGCCATGGTGGAGCTCCGCCCCTTTATGCAAATCAATATTCCATGTAATCCACTTGGCCCCACTTTAGTCACTGCGCTCCCGCTGGGCCGGCTGTCCCGTATCCTGCTTCTCATGATCATTTAAATCCCCCCCCCTCCCCCTTCCATGACACTCATGTTACCTGTACCCCTATTCCAGAACTTTTTGGTAATTTTTGTACTATGGTCGTAATGTTGTAGCTTGTTCTTCTCCCTAGTCTGGCTTGGCACACGTTTGGTCGGAATAATTGTTCACTGTGTGAACTGAACTGTGTTCTTGCTGTATGAAATGAGTATCGTATCTTATCGAACCCGTGTTTTGTAGTTGTATCCAATGACCGTGATATGCACTTTTTGTACGTCGCTTTGGATGAAAGCGTCCGCTAAGTAAATGTAACGTAATTTAGTCTCCTGTATTGTGCGCTATTTCCTGGTTTTTGTCTCTGTCCAACGGCCGGCCGTTCGGGTCGCCTGTCCCGGCGGCGGTGGGGCGGGCCTTCGGAGCCTCCACCCTCTGAAACGGGCCTCACCGGCCGGTCAGCGAAATCTGCCGCGGTCAAGATGGCCCCTGGTTAAGGCCCGATCGCTCTCTAATAAGGCTTTCATCATGAATGATTTCTTCGTATCCCATGGACTGGATTTTAAAAAAATTTGTGACCGAGCCTTGGTTGAATGTTGGTAGACCGAGCCCTCTTTCCAAACGTTCTCCCACTGATTGCTACTTTTTCTGCTCCCACAGGCCTGCTGGTCGTGGTGGGGGACTGGCCTCTATATTTAGAAGCCATTTCCTGTGTCGTCTATCGACTGTCGATGAATGCTCCAGTTTCGCGGAGCAGCGAAATAAAGTGGAATTGCCTAACCAGGTGCTTTGTGCCGTGATGTGTAGACCTCCTAAACAACTAAACAAGTGACTATTAAGACTAAATAAGACTACTTCTTATTCAAGAATTTGCTGATTTCTTAACCTCAACTATGCCTAGAAGGGATAGAATATTGGTTCATGGTGATTTTAATACTCATGTCTCACTGGATGTCTGGTTGAAAATTTTTTACGATTTTTGACTTGTTTAATCTTGTTCAATTAGTCAGTGGCCCTACGCACAAATGGCTTTCCCATCTGTAATGTTAAACTCCGTGACTCTGGTCTGTATGATCACAGGCCCATTGTGTTTTATGCCACCTTTATGCCATGTCAAGTTTTCAAACCTTGTGCGTGGTCTTACATTTCAGTTGGCAAGATTGCTGATATTAGATTGCGCATCTCATTGTCTTGTTTCGTGATCCTTCTGTTTCTCTTATGTGCTATACTGCAGTCCTAAATCAGTGTGAGCCGGTGTCTCTCTCTCTCCTGATGGAGCTGGTTTATTATATGAAGACCACAACCTGCCCCCTTAACATTGTTCCCTCACAGCTTCTTAAATAGCTTTTTTTTTGGCATTGTGGGCCCCACAATTCTTTCCATTATTACCAGCTGTCTGGTCTCAGGCTGTGTTCCAGCTTGTTTTAGGCATGAAGTGGTTCATCCAAGTCTAGACCCCACAGTTCTAAATAATTTCCAGTCCACTTCCAAGTTATCGTTTTTTTATCTGAAGTTCCTGAAAAAGTTTTTTTTTTTTTTAAATCAACTGTCAATCTTGTTTTTTGTCAATCTTTTCTGAACAGAATCTGCACTGCTGAAAGTGAACAATGATCTTTTGTTAGCTGTTTGACTTGTTGGCTTTTGTGCTGTTTGATTAGCCGTTGACCCACTGGGTGTTGCGCTGTTTTGATTCTCTTGGACCATAGCGCTGTGTGTGACACAGTAGATCACAACATCCTCCCTGCATCCTTTTCTTGAGCATGGGGCTGGCATTCAGGATACTGGTCTAAAATAGTTTAATTCTTACCTAAACAAGAGAACCTTTTATGGTCTTCCACAGCTACGCTGCTGCCAGGCTTTTGACTGGCACCTGAACACGTCCCCCATTTTACCCTCCCTTCAGCCTGGCTCTCAGTAAGGTTCAGGGTTGATTTTAAGGTTGTATTATTCGTTTTTAAAGCACCTAGTGGCACCTCTCTACATCTCTGACCTCGGTTGCCCCTGTTCTGCTGCTAGGTCACTTAGATCTTCTGAGCAGATGCTTTTGTCAGTCCCACAGGCTCGGTTAAAGCTAAAGGGTGATCAGGCCTTTGCCGTTGCTGCTCCAAAGCTATAGTATAGTTTACCTCTTCATATTAGGTCTGCCCCCTCTATTGACACCTTAAAATTTCTTCTTCTTGGCCTGTAAACCCAGTTCCTCTTCAGCAGGGTATACTGGTATACTGTCTTTGTGTGATATTTGGTTATCCCTCATATCTGTTTTTGTTCATTGAAGTTGTACAGCACTTTGATCGAGGTCACTTGTTTTCAAAGGTGACTTCAACCTGACTGTGGATTCGTTGTAGGGAAGCACCTGGCGGATCCGGCGATGAGACCAGCGATGGCGCTGTGCCAGGATGTGCTCGGGCAGGACTCTGCCACGACGGCGCCAGCTCTTCGGCTCCGCGGTGGAACAAGAGGAAGGGGCGTGCTCGTCGGACGCCCCCCCAACCCACACTGCCAGTCAAGGCTTTAGTCACCACGAGCAGAGCTGAGAACGGATCAGTGACAGGTGAGAGCCACGTAAGACAGCAGCAACTTTTAATTTACAGCTTAAAATTTTGACCAGACTATACCAGACCGTGGTCTGGATTGAGGGTTTGCGCAAACAGAAACATCAACGTCTCTAAAACTGAGCTGTAGCCTAACTGGGCTGCGATCACACGGGATGTACTTTGTAGGCTTCAAAACATAAAGCGCACTGCCTGTGCTGATTTCATGAAGCCTAGCTGTGCTTTTGACCATTTTTGCTGGTTATAGCTGGTCTGTGGCTGGTCAAAGCCGTTTAAGCAGGTGAAGTAAGATGGTGGACTAGCTGACTAAACAGGCTGGTTGGTCAGCTGCTGAACCACCAGCTAAAAGAGTAAAAAACACCGCACATAAATCAGCTTGACCAACTTAGGCTGGTTTTATATGGAATTTTCAGCAGGGTACACAGGCATCACCGTAACTGACATCCTAACAGACACACTCACCCTCCGCTCCCAGCACAGACAGTGTACAGACATGGACCTCACCAGTAGCAACATCCCACTGACAACCACTGGTCTTGCCCATGAGATCAAGCACTTTGCTCTGGCAGAAATGGGTGATGTCATGGGAGACCCTCCAAGGACCCAAATTCTCCTATCAGGACAGCAGCTGCAGCAGCCTGGTCAAACTCCTGCTCACTTCACTTGCTGCTACATTAAACATATATAATAGCTTATTGGCCTTCAACATACAGTATTAACCTCTGGCTTACAAAGTTGTATGTAAGAAGATTATATGTAGTTTATAGATTATATGTAAAGACCTGTCTTTATGACATTATTTTCGGTTAAAAATTCGGTTAATCTTAAAGCGTTTGCATGATAATAGTTTTTAAGGTCAACTTTATGGTGATTTTAGATCCAGAGACTCTTTGCGTCTCATTCATTTTTGGACCCACGCACTCAGTCTGCTGCCCTCTAGCGACATGCATCGTGCATTACAAGTTAAACGAAGTGGAACCGCTAGACCTTAAAAGGCTACGGTTCTCTACTAGTTTCACTAATTTCACTGCTAAGCTTGTACAGCCTGTGCAATTAATTGGCTAGTTTGGTTGCTAACGATCTGTTATCCAGCTACAGGTTACCTAAAAACTTCCCTGCTAGCCGAGTTAGTAGCTGGTGTTAATAAACCATGACAGCGTGAGGGTCGAATTCACAAGACACGTTGACTATTCCCGCCGCCTTCTTAGGCTTATTTTAAAAAAAGTACAATAGCAGGTATTTAACCGATTTCGTTACTGACGCAGACGCCTGGGTGAATTACGCTCAAATGGTGCCCAAATAAGGAACTCCGGACTACGTCCGGCACGAACGCCGGCTAATGCTCTGGAAAACGTCGCTTTCTGTTTATTTCCTTATTTTTCACAGAGTTGGCTAAATTCTGTGCTGCACCGAGGGGCATTTTTTGCTAGATATTCTGTTAGGGTAATATGCTGGCAATGTACAACGTTGGCGTGAGCTGCATTTTTTTGAAACACAAAGGATTCTAACCAATGCCGTTGAACTTTACGGGTTAACTCTGTTCCCACACCCCCCTCCTTGTCCAACCCACCATCGTCCTCCAAAAAAAGAAAAGAAAAGAGAACGGCTTCATTTTATTTGATTAGGCTTTGATCCAACTGTCGTTTCTCGCTGCGAAATCCTGTAGCAAGTAGGTATTTACACGCAGCTACAACAGAGTTTGAGACAATAAACTTTGTATACGATAGTATATATTATAGTAAATACAACGATACAAATTAAACGTATGGAAATTTGGGAAGAGTTTTTGCTCAAAAAGCTGATGAATAGTTAAAAGTTCAGAACCCTTTCGGTGCTCAGAGAAATAGGCCTACATTATTAGATGTACAGCGCAGTCCATAAGCATATTTTCTGTGAAACATTTTTTGTAGTTTTGACTCTGTATTCTACCACATTGGATTTAAAATGAAACGATGAATGTGAGGCTAAAGCGCAGACTGTAAACTCTAATTTGAGGTTGTTTCCACCCATATCGGGTGATCTATGTAGGAATTGCAGCCCATTCTGTGACGTGGACCTGTTCATTGTAATAGACCAGAAAAGGCTTAACCCATTCGATTTTTGAGCTGTGTAATCTTTGACTGTCCTTTGAAAAGTTTATTCTGAAGGCTCAAGAATGTATATCTTGAATATAGTATTAGTGTCTATGCATGCATACATTTCAAATATAGCCTATTGTAAAGGTCCACATGGTGGATTTATTTTCCTAATGTGCTCAGTGTGTCACGGTACGGGTAGCATTACGGGAATATGGGACTACTTCCCCTTAGTTTGTGTGGGCTGAAACTGACGTACATTCACTGGTTTATCAGGTTGGTTATCAGCTATGGTAAAAATGACTAATAGACAAGTCTGAACAAACCGTCTCTCCTCGTATTTATTTGTATTGCCGTGAGCCTTGAGGATCGGATGCACTGAATTAAGATCAGATTTCCATACCCGGTCATGTCCGGACATGTCCTTTTAAAGCAACGTGAAAACGTACCGTTTTAACTCACACTCGTAGTATAGTGTTTTGTAATTTTTCGTTTAAGTTTAGGAAGATGTCCCGTTCCTTTGTGTACTAATTATTCTTTTTATGTTTATCCCAAAAAAGTGGACAGAATATACAGTTCTCCATTCCATTTTTCTGAACACGTTTAAAGTTTGTAGTTCAACACAACCCACAAAATACCCTTATGCCAGCCATTGCAAAGCCCGCAGATCATCAGAAACAAATTAAAACATCAAAAATGTCCTTCATTGCGCACATTATTAAAAAAGGAAAAGAAAAAGTGAACTACCCCTTAAAGATGTTTTTTTCGGGATGAAAGGGCGACTCGTGGTGGTAGAAATTTAATCTACGACTTGATTTTCAGACTTTATTTCTGTCACGAACAAAACATGGATTAATATGGATATGTGAAAACTGAAAAGTGAAAACTATGGAAATAGCATGTCAGTTATTATACATATGGAGGTTACAATTGCCACCAACACCCAAGTTTTCAAAACAATGAACATGATTCCAATAATAATAATAATAATAATAATAATAATAATAATAATAATTGTTGCTGTTGTTGCTATCCTTTTTGTGGTTATTGTTTAGTTGTTGTTGCTGTTATTGTTTTTGTTGTGGTAATGTGTACAGACTAGACAGTTACATATTATGTAACAGTACAGGATGGAGTTAAATGCTAGCAGTAGACAAACCTTCCCAACAGACGATGTCAAGTTACAAAACAATAGGAGCAGTTAAGGGAACTAGTTTAATTCACACTAGTGTTCACAGTTTTTTAACATCTATCTGGGATATAATAACAGGGTAGATGGCAACATGTTGTTTGGACCTGTGTGTGCGTGTGTGTGTGTGTGTGTGTGTGTGTGTTCATGAAGTCATAAAACGGTATATGATACGGTTTGCCATTGACCTGAACTGTCAGTCTTCGGTGTTAGACAGTACATTTACCGCCCCCTTGTGGCCGATGTGTGGAAAAACCCATTAGCAGCAAAGCGCTAAGACCACGAGTGTCTAATCTTATCCTAAAAGGGTCGATGTGGGTGCAGGTTTTTGATTTTGGTTGGCAACAAGGCATCTGATTTTACTTATCAATGGCTTGACTGATTAATTATTACTCGAATCAGATGTCATGATGCTGGGCTAGAACAGAAACCAGTACCCACATCAGCCCTTCTTCTGACAATTAGACAGACAGTTTGAAAGGCGGAAAGGGGTCACAGAGATTCCAAGGAAGACGGGGGCAGGAGGGAAGATGCTGAGATTGTGTGAGATTCGTGCAAACGCAGCCTGTTTATCTGCTCGCTCTCTCCGTCAACCAGGGGACAAAAAACCACAGTCTAATGAAGTGTAAATAATTACCCTCTCTGCAGACCCACCCGCTCTCCTGAGACCTGTGGCAGTACATAACAGTGAAGGGGGGGGGGGGGGGGGGTCAGTCCCCTTAATATCCAAACATACCACCCCCCCCCCCTCCCAAACCACACGCCAAATCGGCTGGGGGGGGGGGGGGATCAGTCAGAGTGATAACCACTGTGCCTGAGGGACCAAGCCATACAAACAGCCCCCCCCCCCACCCCCCGGCCCCCAACTTGGATCAGCTTCTACGATCAGCACGATAAGCGCTCCGTAAACATCCAGGGTTCTATAAACGGATCATTTGAAGCACGTCAATTAGGCTACTCCACATCTCCCCCCCCCCCCCCCCCCCCCCCCCCCCCCCCCCCCCACAAACTATACTATGCAGACAACAGGAAGGCGGAGATGGTCCCTGTGGTCACGGTCCACAAACTCTCAAACTCTCGGAGTCCGGGAACCCAAACCCCAAATTGATCTGTGGCCTACCCCCTAACTTAAGATGTGAACTGAACGTACTAACACTTTCAGCGCGAGTGGGGAAACAGGCTGCGCGTGCAGTGTGACGTATAACTGCTGCGGTGTTTTATTTAAAATAGCGAGAGCGCAACCTGAAGCAGGCTTGCGCTTGACGGGCTGCCGGGGGGGGGGGGGGGGCATGATTTGGCCGATTTGCGCTACGGTGGCCCCCTAGCGGGGGCGTCG
Source organism: Anguilla anguilla (assembly GCF_013347855.1). Classification (NCBI taxonomy): domain Eukaryota; kingdom Metazoa; phylum Chordata; class Actinopteri; order Anguilliformes; family Anguillidae; genus Anguilla; species Anguilla anguilla. Next base: position 34,784,840 of record NC_049216.1, on the reverse strand, counting down.
CCGCCCCCATTCACAAACCATTTTCATTCTTATTTTACCCTGGGCTAGCCGCCAACGGACTGGCGTAGCAGCCCTACCGATTTGCAAAATGGCCGGCCGTTCGACAGTCGTGTGTGCGGCAGGCTGCTGCGCGTTACCTGACTGGGGTGTCACTACCCGAACATTGAAAACACAAATCCCCCCCCCCCCCCCCCCCAACCCCCCACCTCAGCCACTGTCTTTACCCCACAGTTTATAAACTACTGGACTGCGAGGAAGCCAGTTGAAACCATGGTACGATTTAATGCGTGAATGTGATATTCGGAAACTGCAGTGTTGGGGGCACAGTGCAGCTCAATTACATCTCCGATTAGTGTTACACAGCAGCTAACCTGGTAATAGCAGGGGTGGGGTAACAGGGTTTTTTTTTTAGATGGGGACACTTCAACCTGGGGAGGTGGGGGTGGTGGGGGGGAAGGCCTGTTTAGAAGCATTTCATAATCTCAGAAACTGGGTATTTCCTGAATTGCCAAAATGTTCTAAAGTAAATGTTTTGCTTTTAATTTCAGTGCTGAGACAGGAGGATGAAATGCAGATAAGTGTGATTATCAGAAATGAAAATGATCACCAAAGCTGTCAGGCCCAGAGGTGCCATTCAAACTTTTCCCCCTGGCAAGCAGACCTAGTTTGATAACATGCCCTAACATTTGAGGTTAGCGTGTGTGGCATACTGCCACTCCGTACTGTGTAAGGCCTCTGTTTTAAATAGGAAATTCTATTGTGTTAACTTTTTTTTTTTTTCCTGGAACGAGACAGTCAGTTCAAAGGAAGTCAAACCCCTGAACTAGATGTCCTGCTGGGTGAAGTGATCCTCTTGGGGCAGCCAATCGTTTTGTTTACTTATAAAGGTTGTTCTAGCATTAGAATAATATCTTAGAATTCTAATTCTGAGCTAAAGATTCCTCACCCACCAAACAAGGACATGGCATCTTTGACATACAAGTTTTCTGGGTGCTTTACTTCAGATGAATTTTACCTTGTATTTAAACACGTTTTTATTAGTATTACCAAGCCATTGACAGTAAGAGGATAAAGAGGAAACTAGCAGAGCTCACGCTACTGAGCAGCTTAGTCAAGGGTGACATCACGAGGCCCAAAAACAGCTGTGCGAGTCAACATGCGTAGTAACGGGAAATTCGCTACGGAGAACGGCGACGATATGACGCTCGTTATCGACAGGCGCGGTCTGTGCAACACATGAAAACGGTGAAAACGAGGTTTGAATGTTTATGCAACTGGAGGGACAGGAGGACAAGGACATTAGAACAATGCTCTCTAGGTCTGTTCAAACAGACATTCAGCTGCGGGCATGGGTGTCATTTGCATCGTGCGGCGTGGGGTGAGACCTGTTCTTCGAATATGATGCAAAGCAATTTGCATGTTCTCTAATTTTGATTCTATAAAAAAAAAAAAAAAAATGTAAACTGCTACCGCCCATCTTTATGGTAATTTGGCTGCTAGCTGCTAATAGCGTCGTCACCAGAACCGGGCCGACCCAATAAAGCGATTTAAAGCGTATGGTTGCTTTTGGCCCCGAGAGGCTTGCGCCGGTACTGCCGGTCATAGTAAATACACTGGCTACTCCCACAGCCACTGTCACTGGTGACACATTTCCCGGCTCTGCACCTGAGAGCGGTTTCGAGCGGTTTCACCTCCGAATTCCCCATCATGACGTCAGCTCCTGCAGCAGTGGGGCTTCTCTTCAGATCAAATCAAATCAAATCAAATCAAATCAAATCAAATTTTATTTGTATGGCGTATTTTACAGCAGTTGTCACAATACGCTTTACAGACAACCCTGGCCTCTAAACCCCAACAGGAGCAAGCCTAAGGCAACAGTGGCAAGGAAAAACTCCCTGTGGCAGTTGGGAAGAAACCTTGGAAGGAACCAGGCTCAAGGGGGAAACCCATCCTCCTCTGGTCGGCTCAGGGTGCCGACGGGTGACCAGCATGTCAGCCAGTTTTATAAGATATGTGATGTGGCTCAGATGATGGGTGGGGCCGGGTGGCGGTGATGGGGAACAGCAGGTGGCGACAGATGTGGGCAGGGTGGAGGCAGGGAGGCAGGGAGGGGCTGGACCGCAGAGGTGGGGGAGACCAGACGACTCTCGAAGCACTCTCGAGGGTTGGGGCAAGAGCCCCGCCGGCAGCGTGGGGAAGAGGGTAGAAAGGCAATTAGGGAATTTTCAATATAGCAGACAGTGAGTAAGGTGGTAGTGGTATGTATTGGGGGGACCCCACCAGGAGTAGAATATGGCTGCATATCTACTAGGACAGGGATGGAGAGCCCATGCAGTCATGAGGGGTTGAAACCATATCCGCCAATCAAGAGCCAGCCCATGTAAAGTCGGGTCACAGCTGACTGACAGGTGACAGTAAGGAAAGGATTGCCACCTACAAAGCTCTATGGCTACAGGCTTCTCGCACCCTGACTCCAGACTACAACTGATTGTAAGCCTGAGCATAGAGGTGCGTTTTTAATCTAGATTTAAATATTGAGACTGTGTCTGACTCCTTTATAAAATTTCTCTTCCAATCACACGACTGGGATGTGGTCTTTCCAACTGGGCAGGCCACCAACGGGTCCAACTGAATAAAATAAAATAAAAAAAGTTTCCTAAAATTAGAACAGCTCACAGACATTTTCAACCACACAAGGGATATTTAAGATATGTGTAACTCTTCACGTTCCACGTTAAGTGCACATAATGAGAGAAGATAGTCAGAGTCGATTGTTAAATTCTTTGTTTTTCTCTTTCTGTTTTAACTGTAGGTATTGAATATACTGTTCAAGTAGACCTACATTCAGATATAAATTTCCGGCTTATTAAAAAATATATATTTTGCATACACTATTATGCTATTACATAATTGGCAGCGTTATAATCTATCTGACAAGGTTGTCGGTCGGCTTATTCTCGTATCGGAGTGGTGAAAGACAAACAGCTGAGCGAACAGAACAGGGGCTTCGAGCAGGTTTTTCCGGGAGCCCCACTTCGATTTTACGAAAAGTTTCGCACGGCTATGCCCCATACGCACCCGCGCAACAGTAGCGCATTTGGTGTTAAATCAACACTTATAGAGTAGCCTACATTCACTCCGGACGCGTGCGTGATTCCTATTGGACTCATTTATGCCCTCCGAAAAGTTGAATCAACTCTGCGCACGTTACCCTGCTGTCAGTGCTGTTGCGAGTTCCATAGGGAAGTGTGTGATGTTGAGCAAAATGCGAATAAAAAACAGTATGTCCGTCAGTGCCTAAGTCAGTAGGCTACACTAAGATGTACTTTTAAAATACGTTGGGCAAAAAACGGCCGATACAAGCATAGAAATAACCAGGAGAAATAACCAGGGCGGAAATAACCACTACTAGTGGTTACTATGTGCCATTGCCTTAGTGCAGCCATGTTAACAAATGAATGACAAGTGAGCCGCTTATCTGCGATGGGAAATCGAAGGTCGACTCGGACAGTCCGAAACTGTCCGCTCACTGGCAGCAGAAGGAAAGAAAAACGTGTGAGATGCGATGTCATTGGTGTAAGATTTTGCAGGATTGCGGATAGCGGGAGGGGGGTATGTGTCCGTAAAAACTATGCAGGCTATGCAACTTCTGCGTAAACGGAGAGGATGGGAGTTCTGCTGCTTGTAGCGCCACCCGCCCCCCCCCCCCCCCCCCCCCCCCCCCCCGCTCCCCCGCAACGCGCTTCTGTGCGCTGTGTCACAGTTTAAAAAATTTGACGAAGCGGACTTTGTACCTCAAGTATCGTGTGGCCGTGAGAAAGGGACTGACGGGGGGTTTCGTTCGCCCAGTGTTAACGATCCTCATCATGTCTGCGACCTGTGCGGGACAGAGAACGGATCGAATCCATTGCAAACCACTAAATTCAAGAAGTTAAATTCTCAATTTAAATTAATTAAATTCAAGAAGTGAAATTTAATGTCTCTATTTAACACTACTCAGGAATATAATGGGCGTTGAACTCTTTTGGATCCATCTCAAATTTTTCTTCCTGGGGAGATGCCATCAAATACTGTAAAAAAGTAAAGGTGGCTCTTCTTAATATAACGAGTAACGCGGCTGCCTTAAAATCTTGAGTTAGGCAAGTAACGGATCGGATCTTCAGTTCTTCAAACTTCTGTATGAAGAATTATGAAGAATTGAAGATCCCGTTGTTCGCCGGATCTTCCGTTGTTCAAGATTTTAAGGCTCCCAGGTTACTCGTCTGTTTATTACAGTTTGGGTACTGGCACGGGTCAGCACTTAATCCTGGTCACAGGGTGCTCTGTTACTCCACACCTCTTGTATCTTTTAAAAAAAAAAAAAACCTTTTCTTCGTTCCTGTTGTCCAAACACTGACCAAATGTCTGGTCGCGTAGGGCTATGCAGATCAAACGGGACAAAAGTAGTGGCCGCTTTTTGTAATTGGCCATTCGATTCTCTCTTTGCAAAAATGCATCGTACTCAGTAAGTACAAGGTTAAAATTATACAGGCACCATTTGACCCTGTTTTACAGGCTTTTGCCCTCGTAAAACTCCCGAAACAACACGGACCCCGTCAGTTATGGACGCCGTCCGTGGCTCGTCAACGTTACAGTCTAGTTCTGCGTTCTTTTCCGTCATTTTCCAACGGGAACACATCCTCCCACTTGATCGCTGACTGTGACCGCGGGGTCGTTATCTCCTTAAACCCAAAGTCGCCGGATCGCCCTGCAGAAGTCACTTGTTGCTTAACAAAAGTCACAGCTCGTAAGACTGGTACATTTCATTCCGCTGTCACGGTCTATTGTGAATCGATGTGCAATTACACACGTGTCTTGGTATCATGAACAAAATATTTATTACCGAGATACTTATGATTGCAGAAATGTTCGCTTATCGACTGTGCGTGCGTGTGGGAATGTTTTTTTGGAGCGCATATTACTGTGATATATTATTAGCCTATAGCAACACATCTAATGATAAAAAGTATACATATCCATCATATTGCTTATGTAGTTGTCCTAGTGAAGGGGCAAATTAAGATATCAAAAAGGGGCAGGCGATGTGAAATTAAACCTGTCTATCGGGCAGGATTCCCCAAACCCTTAAAAATTCCACGCGAAATCTCCGCTGGATTGTGGTTGCGGGGATAGTGTCGTGGACTTTAAATCTGCCACAGGAGACGATAAGGAAATAAAGACAGGGCTCCATAAAGCCTGGTTGAGCAGCCTAGAATTCCGTTATAAGTTACTGTATCTTCAGTGGCGCGGAGGCGCGTTGGAATAGGCTACCAGTAGTTTGCGTATTGTTCTGCGGCTCGACGGGCACAAGGCGTTTTTTTCAGTCAATCCTTAAATGTTAAGAATACCAGAGCTTGGTAAAGCTACCCTATACGACTGCCATTTAGGGAGAGATGACCACAACAACCGCACCTTATGAGCTATTTTTGAACGTTTTGTCCCGGTCACATTTGGGATTTCTAGATATGTAGTGCGTTTCAAGTTAACTACAAATGAATAGCGGTCCCCGGATGTGCCACTGTATATCTTATGTACGTTTTTGTAGTATAGATATTATCATACATCCTATGCTCATCGCGCACTTATTTCAGGAATGGGGAATCAAGCCGATAAATATTTATCTAAATTGTACAGTCCACTGGGGATGGGACTGCGGTAAATAAAAGAAGAAAAAAGAAGTGCAATCGCCGGATATACAAAATAGATTAGATTAGATTTAAGAGTTTTTATAAGGGGAAATAAGGGAAGGGAAAGCTGAACAGGCGGAGAGTTGAGCAGGCGGGTCACCAGCGCGAAACGCTAACTTTTAATTGGACGCTTGCAGTTAGCGCTCCACCCAGAAAACGCAAACTTTCTTCCTCTTGGACCGTTTCTCACGGCTTTAGCGAAATTGTGAAGACAGGAGTGTGAGTCGTAGGGCTCGATCGAGTTCGATGTTAGAATCTATAACACATTTCGTTTGATTCTGTCACCATACGCAAAGAGGGTCGAGAAGAGAGGACAGAAACGAAAACGCGAGCGCGTGCTGTTGACATGCCGGGGGGCATCAGCAAATAATCCACGCGCAACTGTCACCGATAGAGCCTCATCATGAGGGGGCTGTCCTTTAACGGGGTCTTGTCTACGACGCTTCTTGGCCTTTGGATGTTTTTTAAGGTAAGTGATTACTTTAAATTTCAAATAGTTTGAAACAGTTTCTTTTTTTGGGGAGGGGTAGGGGCAGTCCACATTTGCGAGTCAGTGTGTGTTTGCACCTGCTGCAGGTAACTGTTCGTAAACTTCAGTGAAGTCTCTTTGGGTGACAGTTCTGTTGTTTCGCCAATTGTCATTGATACCACGATTTTAAAAACCGTTTTATAACGGGACATAAGCTTAAGGCTTAACTGTACTCTATCTACAGCCTACTTAAAAACGGCAGTTACAACAGCAGATGTCAGGAAGAAACATGATTGTTGGTGTGATGACTGGCTTGATGTACAAACGGAAAACTAGGCACATTTAAATGGCAACAGTCGAGCGAAATGTATTAATATTCTGTTCAGAGTGATATTCTATGTCCAACCACATTATCCTTGATGAGAAAAGACAAAAAATTAATATATGACAAGTTATTGCCATCTTTTTAAAATAATCACACTGTCATCACAATGCAACCATTATAGCAGAATACAGTATCCAATTAAAGTTAAACAGGGAGAGTTTGGTTTTAAGCCTGGCCTCATACAGGTGATGATGTGTGAGTGTACAGATAATCGGTTTTCCTGTGCACCTTAGCCTGCAGGTGAATTTACCTGTGCCTTTTGACTCTCAGCTGAGAGTGCCCCCTTGCATTTGATAGCTTACTTGGGGCTGAAAATATAATTACACTCAAATTTGATTGCAACTGCCATGGAACTTAAAACTTTCATATACATGAGATTTATTGTCATTTTGAATATGTCGACATACACTGAATTTTCAATGCAAAACAACTGCCAAATGTTTCACGTAAAACAACTTGTCCTTACAACAAGTGCATTTCTGGAAACAGTCCCACCAGTTCAGTAACAAACAAAAAAAAGACAAAAAAAAGAGTACTGTGTTAAGTTTTTGTGCAAACATTTAGAAGGGTTACAGCATTTCACAGAGCATGGGGAAGAATTTGGCCAGGTGAAGACCTTGAGGTGCACTCACCTGGTCCCTCTGTACTGGTGAAACTACAACCAGGAAGTGTCTCTGTAATCCTTTAATGATCTCCAGCGGAGAGATAGAGAGGCTGAACGGGATGGGATTCAAGCCCGTGATGTTGTGCTGTGGTGATCGATGTTGTGCTGTGGTGATCGGTGTTGTGCTGTGGTGATCGATGTTGTGCTGCGGTGATCGATGTTGTGCTGTGGTGATCGATGTTGTGCTGCGGTGATCGATGTTGTGCTGCGGTGTTCGATGTTGTGCTGTGGTGATAGAGAGGGGCTGTTTGGCTTTGGCTGTGCTCCAGTGATGGGTGTCAGTTCTTCTGTGGGGTGATGGTAGATTGGGGATCCCGTTGGGGAGGGGGGGTTTGGGGGGGGTGGAGGGGGCGTATGCTGAGGGTTCTCCCATCCAGGACCCCCGAGTTTGCAACGCAAACAACGAAGCTGCTGCATCATAATATTCACGGTGTTGCTGGAGCTCCAGGGAAATGCTCACTTACATTCACTTCGCTGGGTACACAGTTCACTCCCTAATGCAGGCACTAGAAAGCCAGACTTAAGAAAAAACTATACAAAGCATGGAAGTAGCAGTAGTTTGGCAGGGAACTAATGACTGAACAAACAGAAAAAGAACAGAAGAGGGGGCGGGGGCTGCGGGGGGGGTGGGGGTGTCTGCGGGGGGGGGGGGGGGGGGGGGGGTGGCTGGGGGTGTTCTGGTCGCTGTAGAGCTCATACAATCCTTGATGATACCATCACTGCCTCATTAAGACTGAGGAACTGTGGCCTCGGTGATAAATGCGCTGGGGAGAAAGTCTGTGAAGTGAAACTTCACTGAAGGACTCCATGATGGGGTCGGATAAAGTCCTGCCAAGGCGTAAAAAAAAAAAACCAAGCTTTGTGTTTTAAAGCCCAGACGGCTGGGGATGGGGGGGGGGGGGGTTACACCTTCAAGGAGTTTACATCACCTCTTTCCTGTTATTCTCCCGGCGTTTGCCCTGGCTCCCCCCGCCGAGCCCCCCGCCCCCCCCCCCCCCAGTGTGTGTCATCCTGGTTTTCGCGCCTGCTCGCGTCCGCCCCCTAAACGCGGCCCCGTCACCACGGCGATCCAGTAATAACATCCTCTGAGGGGAGCCCCGTCAGAACGCGGACAGGAAGTTGAAAGGGGACACAGAGTACCGCCGCACAATGCCGGCGGAACGAGCCGCGCAGGTGCCGGGGGGGGGAGTCTTATTTACCGGACCCCGCTGAGGGTGGAGTTAGAGAGAGAACGGGAAAATCAGACGGGTCACGCCGGAATGAGCCCAAGTTGCCACTGGGTGCAAATGGGTAAAACTCTCCCAGTCTCGTCCTGGTCATGAGCGCGGAACTGAGCGTTCCGTTTATTATATGGGCGGCAGTGTGGCATAGTGGGTGAGGAACTGGGCTTGTGACCGAAAGGTTATAGGTTTGATTCCTGGCTAGAACACTGAACGTTGTACCCTTGAGCAAGGTACTCAACCTGCATTGCTTCAGTATATATCCAGCTGTATAAAATGGATGCAATGCAAATGCTGTGTAAAAAAAAAAGACGTTGTGTAAGTCGCTCTGGATGAGAGCGTCTGCTAAATGCCTGTAATGTAATGTTATAATTTTGATTGGCGTTACGTTGAGCGACGGTTAACTGCATAAGATGTGGTGTGCATAACACCAGGCATGAAACTGTTACAGTGCATTGCTTAAAGGAGAAGTGGAAGTTAAATCTAATGATCTAATCGACAGGAAGCAGAACTGTGTTTTTTTCTGTGGTTTTCGTTTAGTTTTCTAAGTGGCGAAACCCCCAAAAACCTCAATTACCGAACCGCAACTTCTTCAAAGCTTTCTGAGTCATAAACGTGCCTCAAGTCCCAGCACCACAGCTAAGTTATGAACTTGACAGGTCTTTCAAGAGCAGTAGAAAATATATTTCTTACCGGAAGGTGTAATTTGGATTTGTAAGAGTGTTTTTTATTTTTACGGTTTTGGATTTGCATTCCCGTATTTCTTGAAGGCCTTCTTTCAGACACATTGGGAGGCTGTGAAAACCACTGCCCCTGGATGCCTGCAGGGGGCGCCATAGCTCAGGAGGTAAGAGTGGTTGTCTGGCAGTCGGAGGGTCGCCGGTTCGATCCCCCGCCCTGGGCGTGTCCCTGAGCAAGACACCTAACCCCTAGTTGCTCCCAAAGAGCTGATTGGTGCCTTGCATGACAGCCTTTCACTGTTGGTGTGTTGGTGTGTGAGTGTGTGTGTGTGTGAATGGGTGAATGAGAGGCATCAACTGTAAAGCGCTTTGGATAAAAGTGCTATATAAATCAGTGCATTTACCATTTACCTGCGTAGCAAGATCAGTCGATGCCTCTTCAAGACTTCGTAGCCAATGCCCCTGTAAAACATGGGTATAATTATATACATGATAGAGCTACTAATTGTTTGTATGTCAGTCGATGATCTACAGGCCTAGGTAACATTAATTTAGAAGGCTAGTGTTTGCAGGGTAGCTACACTACCCTACGTAAAAAGTAGTAAACACTAGTTTAGCACAAGTAAGCACAAGTAAGTTTCAAGTCTTGGCATTCAAGTCCAAGTGAAGTCACGAGTCGCTGGTGTTGAAGTCAAAGTCGAGTTGCAAGTCATTTGTGATATTGTCGAGTCGAGTCTAAAGTCATCAAATTTGTGACTCGAGTCCGCATCTGTGGTCGGTGGCGTGTGAAGCGGTATACATACACACGCCCGGAGGGGTGTTAGGGCGAGGGTTAGTGTTACCGCCACTTTCACTTCACTTTACGCTGCGTCACAGTCGCTGAGCCTGTCGCTCTTATCCGCTGTGACGCACAGCAGCGGAGAATGTCACCGTTCTTCTCAGAAACGCTGTGAAAGCGCTCAGCACCGTTTCATGGGCTCTGTCACTGAGAACAGGTGGACATCATTCTGGGGTTTTGCATGAGTGCTTTAGATCCACAGCTTATATGTACATATATATAATTCACAGACTGATGACAAAAATGAACGTGAAGTCTTAGTAAGGTGTTCGGCATAGATTCTGCAAGTCTCTAGAACTTTACTGGAGGGATGGAGCACCATTCTTCCAGAAGATATTCACTCGTTTGATGTTTTGATGATGGTGGTGGTGGAGAGCGCTGTCCAACACGTCAGTCCAAAAGTCTCCCATTGGTGTTCAGTTGGCTTGAGAGCTGGTGACTGCGAAGGCCACAGCGTATGATTCACATCATTTTCATACGCATCGACCAAAGAGTGTCTGTTAAGCACACACAGATCTGACTGTGCTGATCTATCTAAATAGATGCATGTGTGTATGTGTGTGTGTATTTTTGTTTGTATAATTGGGCAGTTCTTCCTGTAGTCGTTGTGCAATTTTACAATGGTTTCTTTTGCTAGACGCCACAAGGTATTTGTTTACAGCCTCTTGATCTTCTTGGTGTTCTCCTGTTAACATTACTGCCCTTCAGCAGGACCCTTCGAGAATATGTTCAGTGTGTACTGAACACTTACACCTGCAAATCTTAAGCTTCTTTGATATTTCTTGCAGAGAATATGGTTGCCACAATATGTTTATTTGGTCTCGCACATCTAAGCCTAATACCTTCTTTGCCATATTTCTTATACCAATAGGCCAATAGTATTGGGTTTAAAAACTTAATATATGTGCATTTATTGAATAACTAACCAAATGACTTTTTAAAATTTTCTACCTACAATAACACAAAAATATTTTTTTACTTAAAAATAATACTAAAAAAATGTAATAGTTTTACTTAAAAATAATCTTAGACACAACCTCAAAATAGCCTCCTTTGGTTTTTATTACAATTTAACAAATTATTGGAAATCTATGCAATCATTTTGCAAATGCAAGGTTGGGGGAGGTGGGGTAGTTAAATTGACCAAAATCTACATTAACTGAATTCTTCTCTACCTAAGGGTTTTTGTGAAGGTGAATGAAAATGAGGTGAATAAATAAAACAGATAAAAATGATTAATATTTTAGCCTATAAAAAAAAAATATTTAATGTATCTATCCAGGCATATGTTTGCCCCATTAATGTACTGAATGGGTATGGTTCAGATAAAGTTTAGCCAAGTAAGTTAAATAGTATGATTTATTTTAAAATGTAAAGTAATAAAAAAATGCTGTTTTTAAACATAATTTTCTGAACAAAATAATAATGATAATAACAATAATAATAATAATAATGCATTTTCATGAGGTGTTTTTCATACACCCAAAGCACTACATGCAGACAACTGTTAAAACATTTAGTGTTTTTTAAGAAAAGTGTAATACAGCTGATTTGCAGATTATTTCCACTATAAATGATTGCCATTTCACACTTTCATGTGCCACATTAAGTTCGAATGAAACTTCTCATACAGCCCTTCATCAAAAGGGGACTTATAAAAAGGTAAAAATAAAACATTAAACAAAATGGGACCAAACATATTGCCTTTGAAACCAATTCATGAGCTCAACCTCAAAGAGTGACAGTACCGTAGTCCATGTAAATGAGGAGCACGTCTCTATTGCACGGTTGAATGGGGCTGTTGTCTGAGACATGGCTGGACTATGGGTTGTTCAGGAGAAGGGGAGGGGGTGGTGATGGGAAATTCATCTGCGGATGTGGTTCTGGGGGGGATGTCACAACAGCCCACTCTGTCTTTCTCTGAGATAACGGAAATTTATTTATTTTTATTTATTTATTTTTTTTTAAAAAGGAACACTAACTCCTTTATGATTTATGCTCACTTACAAATGCCAGTGTCTTGCGCAAGACATGCGTTGTGTTCTCCGATTACGTAAGTCTGGTTTGAATGGGAACTGTCAGGCAGGGCATTGTGCCACCTGTTCCTGCAGAGGGCAGGATACAATCAAATTATGTATTTGGTTTTAATTTTTGGTGAATTTTCTTTTGGAAGAATAATGAAAATAATGACTTGAGCTCAGTCGTATCGTCCTTTTTGGCACCGAATGACCGTTTCAGCAGCTGGATGGAGGGTTGCACTGCATGACACTAACTGTGAGTTCTAACGTTAACAGTGTGATGCTCAGGATCCAGCAATTACGAACGGATGACAACCAAACAGCTGCTTTCCTAACAGTGGGCGGAAATCAAAGCGGGTGGGGGGGGGGGGGGGATGTTGGGCGGTGGGGGGGGGGGGGGGGGGGGGGCGTTGGGCGGTGGCTGCTGTCAGTCACTCTTGCTTTGCCTGGCTGGCCCCTTGTTGGCAAAGCGTGCAGGAGGACAGGCGACGGACCAGTTTTTTTTTTTTCTGTTTTAATGCTGCGCAATGCAAATGACCCCAGCGTGCGGTAGGCTGGTAATTTACATATTCTCAGGTTTGGCAGTGCCTGGGGGGGGGCTGTGTTTTTTTTTTTTTTGGGGGGGGGGGGGGGGGTGGGTTGTTAAACAGAGCTCATAGGTCCATGCTGCTCCTCACTGACCCCACATGGAGATCTCCATCAGCCGGGTTCCTCCCGAGATTTATTCCCATCAGGGAGTTTTTTTTTTATCACCGCTGTTTTACTTTAGATCATGAGCAGTTTCTCTCTTTCTCCTCACTTTCCTCTTTCCATCACTTTCACACAGGGTAATACACATCTCCACTGTCCATAAGACTTTGTTCCAGAAAGTCTTCTAACTGTGTGTTTTTTAGCGAACTCAAACCTGGCTGTTCTGGTATTGAGGCTTTGCTGTGGTTTGCATCTTACGGTGAAAGACTGAGGTTCTACTGGCGTAGTCTTCTCTCCATGGGAGTCTTTGACACATCTGTGCCTACATCCTCTAAAGTGTTCTTGATCTGTTTGACAGTTGGAAAAGGGAGTTTCTTCGCATTTGATAGCATGCTAACTACAGTGGACTTTCATGGTCTACCAGGTCGTTTGCTGCAATGCTCACCGTTGTATTGTCGCTCACTAAAAAGTATGTACAGTATGAGACGGTTGACTTTGTTTTGACTGTGTTCGTTTATTCAGATTTTTCAGCCTCATAATGGTCTGGCTCCTCCAGCTGCCACTCGAAAACCAAGAAAGAAAAAAGAAAATTTTACTATTTTTGTCTTGTTTTTTTTTTTTTGCTTACTACTACAGAAGTTCCCTGTCTGCCTTGCAGGGTAAAATGGTGGTGAAACCCCAGAAGAGATGTGTTTACTCAAACAAACATTAAATTCAGGGTTCACAGCAGGCACAGGCTCCAGGAAGTAAAGTATAAAGTCCTTTGTCCCAGAAAAAGCAGAGGGAAACTTTTATGTAAATTCTTATCTGCGTATGCAGAGCGCACAACTTTTTTTTTTTTTTTTTCCATCGAGGCTGAAAAAGCGTGTCTTGCTTTACTGACTGTGCAGTGACATCATTTTGCCTCACAGCCAACCTGTTATTATTGAAATGAGATTTCCATTCCAAAACAGGCATCCAAATGCGATGGGGCTTGGAGTGACTGACGCCGCAGACACAGCGATGCTATGGTTCAGAAATATGGAAACGTGAAATATGGAAATGGACATTGGTGTGCATTTGGTGTGCAATTCCCACAACCCTTTGCATTTTGTCAGGAAGTTCCACCGGTGACCCAGCAAGGCCTTCACATTTGGGAGAACATGACCCAGACTGTACCAAGCCCCAGACTGCCAAGCGGTCATCAGGAGAAGAGCTCCATTTCATCTGGAGCCCTTTTTTGTTTCCTCGAACATGGGAACCTTTGAAATGCACATATTTTCATGTGTCTTTCATAAATTAAAAAAAAAAAACTGTGTGTGATGGTTCATCTCGGTGGCAAACCCGTCATCATACTGCTTATACTGATATATTTATCAAAGTTGTATAAATGCCAGTGTTCCTTGTATGGATGAAAGAATATTATTTTCATCTATTGGGGAAAAAATGAATGGGCCTCACGTGAGTGTAAGAACGAGTTGGGTCGAAAAGAACAGTTTAGTCCTCCAGCCATCTGCTTAAAAAGTCCGCTGTTGGCAGAAGCCAGTATGTACTTGCTATTTTTAAAAGCTAAATGAAGTTGAAACTGTTGAAATTTCACACTTTGCCGCCCGTTTCTCCGATACGCTGTGTTTTTCCGAAAAGGGAAGTGCCTCGCTGTTTGACCCCGGGTTCAAATTCCATCAATAACTCAATAACTTAACCTTGATCACTAACGCTCGTTAATGGGCGCTTTCGCCCCCCACTTCCTTCTCGATTTTTGGCGAGTTTGCTATCATAATTTTATGATCGTAATTTTTTTTAAAAAGGCGACAGGGACAGGAGGCTTCCTGCAAAGGCCGGTTTTCTGTGGGTGGAATTGACGCCATTTAGCGCAGTTTTTCAGTAGCCTTCAGCACTGACTGAATGCCTGACTGAGGGGGTGTCTCTGGGGGGAGGAACACTGAGGCTTCGCAGTCCAACATCAACTCCGGGAATTTTTCTTTTTTTGGGGGGAAATTTGAGAGTTAAAAAACGATCCCCATTCCCAGTGCGTTGCGTGCTGGTGATTTAGACTAACCTCCTGCAGGTGATCTGTGCTTCTTTTACTACCTTAACCAGCTGCTGAATACCTGACCGGCCTCACCTGCCCGTGGCCCTAAATAGGCCTGCTGCGGCTGAAGAAGAGCAGAGGCTTTTGAGGAGCAGTTTTTTGGCTGGACCGTGCACTTTCAATAAAGACTTGTGGTTTTTGTTTTGGTTATTTCTTTGCCTTTTTGTGTGGCGTTGGACGGTGAATGTTCTTTTTTGTTTTAGGCGCACATTATCGTTAGGTTTTTAGGTCAGGGTAGGAAACCTGTGGAAGACTCACCCTGTCTTTTCATCAGGAGAAAGACGACTGTGTGTGGCAGTCTGGAGTTAATAATCTTTGTGTGCTCTGCTACCCTGCATTTTGCTTCATGCTGGGGTTTTATTTTTGTGTATTTTCACACTGCGTATTCTCCTCTTCACTGTTCTTCTTTTTTTGCTCAGAAAGCCGTGCTTCTAAATGCTGTAATTCCACAAAATGTGTGATAGCTGTCAAAGGATGTACTGCTTTTAGTACATTAAACTTGCAGTGACATCGCAACAGCGTTTCGCTCTCTGATCTAACGCTGGTTTTTGTTCCCGTTTTGAAACTTCACAGCCTGTATGTCGCTGCGTCAAACTGGTTAACACTCGCGCTGGTTCACAAGGCAAACTTCGAACGATACGAACCCACAAGGGGCACGCCTTATCAGTATGTGAGGCGTTTTGGACACAACACACACCCACACACCCACATAAAAAATGTAAATAACAGAAATGAGAAAACACTCGATGAAACTCATAATAATATGGCAGCTAATAACGTGTGTTTCGTTTTTTTAAATGGCAGATATTCAGCACTGATATATTCATGGTCTTTCCTTAAGGATCTTTCAGCAACAACGGTATAAGAAC
>NC_049216.1:34702679-34769010 GCF_013347855.1 Anguilla anguilla | reverse complement strand
AGAAAAGCATCAGTAGCTCCATGGATACGACCCCTTGTGTATTCCATACATCAGGTTGCCATGACAGCAAGACCAGGGGTCAGTTCACTCAGCCCAGGTGTCCCCATTTTATGGAGACATTTTTCTTTCTGGTCTGTGTCGCCCAGCTTCCTGGTCACGTGACCTAGTTACCAGAAAGTCAGAGTGAACCCAGAATGCTGCAGTAGGGTTCAACTTTAGGTCATTTCTCTTTGCTGTGTGTGTGTCAGAGAGAGAGAGAGAGAATAACCACTTTGCTGGTTCATGGAGCAAAGCTGTGTTCATTTTAGCATTCCACTGTCCTCTCATTTGCTTCTCATTTATAGTGTAAAAGAAAGGAACTCTTGTACGCTGTGTCTTTTTTTGGTCAGTTTTACTGATCAGCTTGTTTTGCCATCGGCGTATGCAGTTCTGTTCTTCCCTTTTTAGTGTCATGGTTCATAAAGTGTATTTATGCTTCGTCGTCCCCTAACTGTATTGTAGGAATTTGGGGTTTCACCTTTCGGGCTTCACAGCATAAAAAACAATGTAAAATTAAAAAAAAAAAAAAAAACAATTCAAGGCTGCAGTGCAACAAACAGCATGTCCCCTGCCGCTCAAATGACTCGGTGGGGGGTACTGGGGGGCAGGGGCAGCCGGGGGGGGGGGGGGGGGGGGGGTACTGGGGGGTGGGGGTGGGGGTGTCTGCTGGTTAAGGAGCTCGGCCTCTAGCCTGAAGGTCCCTGTGGACGACTTCCTGTCCCCGACTGCCAAGGCTGTGGTCTGGAGCTGCTGCAGGCTGATAAAGACATGCCAAGGCCAGGAGCTCTTGCAGCACGGCCCGCACCATTACACCATTACACTGTTACACCATTACACCATTACACTGTTACCCCATTACACCATTACACTGTTACACTGTTACACCATTACACCATTACACTGTTACACCATTACACCCCCTGCACAGCACAGCTTAAAGTATAGATCATTACACAAAACGCCTCCCCCCCCCCCACCAATACGGCCCACACCATTACACTATTACATTGTTACAATGTTACACATTACACTGCTACATCGTTACACTGTTACACCCATTACACCATTACACTTTTACATCATTACAGTGTTAGACCATTACACTGTTACATTGTTACACCATTACACCCCTTGCATAGCACAGCTTACAGTATAGACCATTACACCAAACGCCAGCCCCCACCAACACAGCCCACACCATAACACCATTACACCCCTGCACTTAGAGTACAGACCATGGCATTTTCACCAAAGGCCTTTTAAACTCGGACCACATTCCTCTACTTTAGCCACTCTCTCGCTGAACTGTCCTTGGAATGACTGCTCTGGGTCTCAGGCTTTATCTAACTTTTTTAAAATCGATTTTCCCCTTTGTGTTTCAATAACCATGTAAAACCGCACTCCTAAAAAATGGTTTTAGTGCTATTTTCACAAGCAATTTTTTATTTTTAGAAAAAGATTTTTTTTTAGCTAAAATTATTTCCCACCAGTGTACTGAATCAAGGAGAATTCAGTCAACAGTTCAGAAAACAAAACAATGAAGGCGGTGTGATGAGGTTCTGAGGTTTACACATTAACCAGTCTGGTAAACAGCGGCTGCAGTGAGAGACTGAGGTGGAGGTGGGGTGACGGCAACGCTCTGGGAATGCCAGCGAGGTCTTCTGTTTGCTCACGGTTTTCACTAATCATTAAAGCCCGAAGGACGGTCCTGCACCACCAGGAAGTGGATCTGATATTACCAAACCAAAAAGCCATTTCCAGCACGCAATTTTTTTTGCATGGTGCCCATTTTAGGGGTCTATTTTCTATGTGTGTAATAATAGCTGACAATCGCAGGAAGACAATTCTGTTTGTTTTTTAGGGGTTTTGTTTCCTTGTTTTAAGATTGATTCTCAAGATTAAGATTAAGATTGATTTGTAGCTTTGTTCATAATATAATACTTGATCAATAATACTATAATAATAAAATAATACACTATAATAGCATTAATAATAATAATAATAATAATAATAATAATAATAATAATATGTGCATGCACATCCATACATTCATTCATTCATTCATTCATACATACGTAAAATATGTACATAAGTACATATATACATACATATGTTTCAATGCATTCATAATTTTATGCAGCACCTTTCGTGTATAGCCTGTGCTCCAGTACATGATTAAAACACAGAGTTGTTGAAACGTTTACTGAAGAAGGTCACCGGCTGAAACCACAACGAGAGTGGAGCTGAGCTGCTGTGTGAATGACGGGGAACGGATCCGCTCTCGAGTAGCGCTGTACGAGCGCAGACCTGCTGGGGACCCGACCGCGCCCCTGGGGAGGAATTAAAACACTCCTACGGGGAGCGTGAAGGGTGTCAGCCGCACCTGCTGGCTGTCGGGACAGGAGCGTGGTTCCCCTTTATCCCTTTGCCGATTGCACACCCAGTTTAGAACGCATCCATTCCCTCCTCTAAAAAGCCATTTTTGAACATTTTTCACAAGACATACAGTACAGGGCAATGATATTATGCTGCCTGTATTAAAAAATAAATAAATAATAATACAATTTTTAAACTTAAAACAACTTAAATTGGCTGAAATCTTATCGACTTTATCTACCCCTTCTCCTCCTGCCCATCCCTCCACCCGCATCCCTCTTTGCAAAATGATAGACTTCCAATAGTTTGTTTAATTGTAATTAACATCTTTTTATGATATTTGTAGGAAGAAATTGGAAAACAAATGTGTGTGTGTGTGTGTGTGTGGATATCTTCTGTTTTCCAGAAGGTATTTACCACGTAACCAACTCCATATCCGTAGCACATTAAACAAATCATGAGGTTGAAACTATGTTTATTTGGGATAGATTATTGAAGGCTAATATGAGTATTCGTACTGGCAACATTATAAGCTTTTGGTATGATTTTGAATGTTCATTTGAACCTTCTCAAAGTGGTACCTTCAAATAAACACAGATGCTAAACCTTACCTCATACAAGGATTCATTCACTCCGGATCTAAAAAAAGACTACCATAAATTGCTTCCAAAATAAGGTCATTTTCAATATCTGGCATCTAAGACACAAATTTATATTCCTAAAAGCAACTAAACTCACAACGATTCGGAGAAAATGGTCAATTTCTGTGAAGAGCTATCTCTGTTTTGACAACTTAATTGACGAGCCCGTTGGGTTGTTCGCTGTACATTAAAAACAATCAGGTGGCGCCATCTACCGGAGGTCATGGGGATTACATCTGACCAAATACAGCCTTTGAAAGTCTGGTGTGTGTGCATGCGTGCGTGCGGAGAACTGAAAATCTTTTTATTTTTCTTTCTCCTCAGGTTTCATGTGAACAGTCAGTCTGTAAGTACTGATCTTTGTTTCTCACATATTTGAAAACATTTTGGTCTTTCAGATTTGGCAATGCCAGCATGCTGTTGTCCACTAACAACATAGCCAGCTCATTGGCTGGTGTGTTAAGCCCACCCATCCCTACAAAAAATAATTTTGTATTTTGCAACATTTCATTAGAATTTGACCATTTCTGTAATAAAAACAATATTTTATATCTGTTAACAATCCTTCCATAGAATTGTTCTGGAAAATGGTATATTATTGAAAATCTGAATATATTCATAAATTTGATTTATTGGAAAACTGTTGATATCTTTCAGTAATTACAGGGGAAAACAGTACCACAGTGACCACAATCAGTGGACCATTTGCTGAAGACTCAGAGTCTGTTTCCAATGCAACATGTGAGTATTACTATCGGCTTGAGGTGATTCAGAGCTCTCCAGTGTTGCAGTGTGTGGTAGAGGTTAGCGACCCTGCCATGTATATGACTGGAAGCCTCCAGATTTAAAATCCCAGGCGGAACAGAGCTGTGGAACCTTTCTTATAGAGCTATAGTCTCAGTGGTGACCGTAGGTCCAATGGATTACCAGAGCTCTGCAGCCACTGCAGGAATCTACACCAGTGAGTACCCCACACGGACACTTAGCATGAGCTACATCTCCCTCATTAACATAGCCACTGTCAATCACCTCCAGGTGCTGTTATTCACCCTAAAACACCGTAACAATCAGTCAGCAGCAGGCCTGCACAACTCTGGAAGAGTTACATTTAATCCTGCTATCTTACCTTCATCAACATCGCACTGATACCAAGCTCTGTTTTTGTAGGGCCGTATCCAATCCTTTGGTTAAATGCCACCACGATCAACACAACGGTGGTGGTTCTGCACTGGCACAGACCTCAGGGGTACCAGCAGGGATACTCAAACAGGGTGGAGACCTCCGGCTGTACTTCTGCCCCACGGAACCAGACAGAACAAGACTCCATGGCCACCATCACCGGCCTGACCCCAGGAACCAACTGCTCCTTTACCGTCTACTCCCAGGTCCAGAATGGCATTGAGGGAGAGCCTATCTCTGTGTACCAGTACACAAGTAAGACCTGACATGACTACTTGTTTCAAATTCTCATTTGTCTGTGTTGCATCCCATCCTGTGGGTGACCCTAGATTTATGAGGTAAACTATGGTGGCTACAGACATTTTGGTCCTAACTGTACATAGATATGCAGAAATATTGCTCAGAATAAAAGGCGGAATTTGACAAGGGGATTGTATGAATTGCTTTTTTTTTTTTAGGTATGCACTGTTAATTATTGCCTCATCAAACTTGGAAATCTTAGCAGTCAACTGCCCCCCCCCCCTCTTTCTCTCTCTCTCTTGTTCACACATAGAGCCTGAAAGAGTGAGCCCTACCATTCCAAACAGAGGCACCAGTGACACCATTGAGGTGACATGGCTGTCTCCACCTGGCAATGTGGAAAAGTACAAGGTCAACTTGACCAGCAATTATGGAGACAACCAAACAAAGTTTCTCAACTCCAGCTTTCAGTCATGGTTATTCAGTGGCCTGGCAGCTGGGAGAAACTACACAGTCGTAGTGACCACAATCAGTGGACCCTTTGCTGAAGACTCAGAGCCTGTTTCCAATGCAACATGTGAGTATGATTATTAGTTCAAGGTGATTCTGAGCTCTCAAGTCTTGCAGTGTGGGGTAGAGGTTAGCTATCCTGCCGTGTATATGACTCGAAGCCTCCAGATTTAAAATCCCAGGCGGAACAGAGCTGTGGAACCTTTCTTATAGAGCTATAGTAGCTATAAAGACTTACCTCTGTGACTAGATGAATGGATCACATGCCTAAAATGTTCATCTGTTTAAATAGATTACATGTTGGCATATTATAAGTGTCAGCTAAAAGTAGAAATAACAAATATATGACTAAAATTTGTATGGAAAAGGACTGTATTCACCTCTGACAAATGCACAACTCACCGTGTTGGCCTGTGGGCTCACTTGGGGCTGAGAAAAATCTACAGTATGTTCTAGAAACGGGTTATAGTTTATTTGGTTTTCATAAATCTTTAATTCAGATCCTACTTCTCTCATCTTTGCCATTATTACAGATCCCAATCCACCTGGAGCTATTCATGCAGAAGGGCAGACCACTGATTCCATTACTATCAGTTGGGGTAGGCCCCAAGGCATGGACTTGGGCCAGTACAGTTTCATCATATTCTGTCAACCCCATCAAAATGGTCAAAATGAGAGCACAAACAACACTGCTGTATTGGAGAACCTGACATCCGGGACTCTGTACAACATCTCGGTGGTAACCGTAGGTCCAATGGGCTACCACAGCTCTGCAGCCACTGCAGGAATCTACACCAGTGAGTACCCCACACACGGACTTAGCATGAACTACATCTCCCTCATTAACATAGTCACTGTCAATCACCTCCAGGTGCTGTTATTCACTCTAAAACATCATAACAATTAGTCAGCAGCTACCAATGAGCTCAAATCAGGCCTGCACAGCTCTGGAAGAGTTACAGTTAATCCTGCTATCTTCCCTTCATCAACATCGCACTGATACCAAACTCTGTTTTTGTAGGGCCGTATCCCATCCTTGGGTTAAATGCCACCACCATCAACACAACGGTGGTGGTTTTGCACTGGCACAGTCCCCAGGGGTACCAGCAGGGATACTCATACAGGGTGGAGACCTCCTGCTGTATGCCTACCCCACGGAACCAGACAGAGCAAAACTCCATGGCCACCATCACCGACCAAAACTCCATGGCCACCATCACCGACCTGATTCCAGGCACCAACTGCTCCTTTACCGTCTACTCCCAGGTCCAGAATGGCATTGAGGGAGAGCCCATCTCTGTGTACCAGTACACAAGTAAGACCTGACATGGCGTCTTGTTTCAAATTCACATTGGTCTATGGTGCATCCCATCCTATGTGAGGTTTATGAGGTAAACTACGGAGGCTACAGACATTTTGGTCCTAACTGTACATAGATATGCAGAAATATTGCTCAGAATAAAAGGCGGAATTTGAAAAGGGGATGGTATGAATTGCTTTTTTTTTTTAGGTATGCACTGTTAATTATTGCCTCATCAAACTTGGAAATCTTAGCAGTCAACTGCCCCCCCCCCCTCTCTTTCTCTCTCTCTCTTGTTCACACATAGAACCTGAAAGAGTGAGCCCTACCATTCCAAACAGGGGTGCCAACGACACCATTGAGGTCACATGGCTGTCTCCAACTAGCAATGTGGAAAAGTACAAGGTCAACTTGACCAGCAATTATGGAGATAACCAAATAAAGTTTCTCAGGTCCAGCTTTCAGTCATGGTTATTCAGTGGTCTGGCAGCTGGGAGAAACTACACAGCCGTAGTGACCACAATCAGTGGACCCTTTGCTGAAGACTCAGAGCCTGTTTCCAATGCAACATGTGAGTATGATTATTAGTTCAAGGTGATTCTGAGCTCTCAAGTCTTGCAGTGTGGGGTAGAGGTTAGCTATCCTGCCGTGTATATGACTCGAAGCCTCCAGATTTAAAATCCCAGGCGGAACAGAGCTGTGGAACCTTTCTTATAGAGCTATAGTAGCTATAAAGACTTACCTCTGTGACTAGATGAATGGATCACATGCCTAAAATGTTCATCTGTTTAAATAGATTACATGTTGGCATATTATAAGTGTCAGCTAAAAGTAGAAATAACAAATATATGACTAAAATTTGTATGGAAAAGGACTGTATTCACCTCTGACAAATGCACAACTCACCGTGTTGGCCTGTGGGCTCACTTGGGGCTGAGAAAAATCTACAGTATGTTCTAGAAACGGGTTATAGTTTATTTGGTTTTCATAAATCTTTAATTCAGATCCTACTTCTCTCATCTTTGCCATTATTACAGATCCCAATCCACCTGGAGCTATTCATGCAGAAGGGCAGACCACTGATTCCATTACTATCAGTTGGGGTAGGCCCCAAGGCATGGACTTGGGCCAGTACAGTTTCATCATATTCTGTCATCCCCATCAAAATGGTCAAAATGAGAGCACAAACAACACTGCTGTATTGGAGAACCTGACATCCGGGACTCTGTACAACATCTCGGTGGTAACCGTAGGTCCAATGGGATACCACAGCTCTGCAGCCACTGCAGGAATCTACACCAGTGAGTACCCCACACACGGACTTAGCATGAACTACATCTCCCTCATTAACATAGTCACTGTCAATCACCTCCAGGTGCTGTTATTCACTCTAAAACATCATAACAATTAGTCAGCAGCTACCAATGAGCTCAAATCAGGCCTGCACAGCTCTGGAAGAGTTACAGTTAATCCTGCTATCTTCCCTTCATCAACATCGCACTGATACCAAACTCTGTTTTTGTAGGGCCGTATCCCATCCTTGGGTTAAATGCCACCACCATCAACACAACGGTGGTGGTTTTGCACTGGCACAGTCCCCAGGGGTACCAG
The DNA here is from genome assembly GCF_013347855.1 of Anguilla anguilla. Lineage (NCBI taxonomy): Eukaryota > Metazoa > Chordata > Actinopteri > Anguilliformes > Anguillidae > Anguilla > Anguilla anguilla. Next base: position 34,761,114 of record NC_049216.1, on the reverse strand, counting down.
CAGGGATACTCATACAGGGTGGAGACCTCCTGCTGTATGCCTACCCCACGGAACCAGACAGAGCAAAACTCCATGGCCACCATCACCGACCAAAACTCCATGGCCACCATCACCGACCTGATTCCAGGCACCAACTGCTCCTTTACCGTCTACTCCCAGGTCCAGAATGGCATTGAGGGAGAGCCCATCTCTGTGTACCAGTACACAAGTAAGACCTGACATGGCGTCTTGTTTCAAATTCACATTGGTCTATGGTGCATCCCATCCTATGTGAGGTTTATGAGGTAAACTACGGAGGCTACAGACATTTTGGTCCTAACTGTACATAGATATGCAGAAATATTGCTCAGAATAAAAGGCGGAATTTGACAAGGGGATTGTATGAATTGCTTTTTTTTTTTAGGTATGCACTGTTAATTATTGCCTCATCAAACTTGGAAATCTTAGCAGTCAACTGCCCCCCCCCCCCTCTCTTTCTCTCTCTCTCTTGTTCACACATAGAACCTGAAAGAGTGAGCCCTACCATTCCAAACAGGGGTGCCAACGACACCATTGAGGTCACATGGCTGTCTCCAACTAGCAATGTGGAAAAGTACAAGGTCAACTTGACCAGCAATTATGGAGATAACCAAATAAAGTTTCTCAGGTCCAGCTTTCAGTCATGGTTATTCAGTGGTCTGGCAGCTGGGAGAAACTACACAGCCGTAGTGACCACAATCAGTGGACCCTTTGCTGAAGACTCAGAGCCTGTTTCCAATGCAACATGTGAGTATTAATGTCGGCTTGAGGTGACTTTTAGAGCTCTCCAGTGTTGTCCAATGAGATGGAGCTTAGCAACTTTGCCATATATGAATGGAAGTCTCCAGAGTTAAAGTCCCAGGTGGAACACAGCTGTGCAACCTTTATTGGAGAGCTATAGTATACTGTAGTTGTACAGACTTACCTCAGTGGCTGGAAGAATGGATCATGTTGCTAATATGCCCATCCGTTTAAATGGATTACATATTGGCACAGTATAAAAGTGTCAGCTACAAGCATAAATGATAGAAATATGACAAAAAAATTGTATTAAAAAGGACTGTATTGGCAGTGTGTTTACCTGTGGACATTTGGGGTTGAGAAAAATTGAAAGTATGTTCAAGAAATTGGTTAGAATCTTTTTGTTTATCCACAAAACTTTCATTCAGATTCTGCTTCTCTAATGTTTGGCATTATTACAGATCCTAATCCACCTGGAGCTATTCATGCAGAAGGGCAGACCACTGATTCCATTACTATCAGTTGGGGTTGGCCCCAAGGCATGGACTTGGGCCAGTACAGTTTCATCATATTCTATCAAGCCTCTCAAAATGAGACCACAAACAACACTGCTGTATTGGAGAACCTGACATCCGGGACTCTGTACAACATCTCGGTGGTGACCGTAGGTCCAATGGGCTACCACAGCTCTGCAGCCACTGCAGGAATCTACACCAGTGAGTACCCCACACGGGGACTTAGCATGAACTACATCACCCTCATTAACATAGCCACTGTCAATCACCTCCAGGTGCTGTTATTCACTCTAAAACATCATAACAATTAGTCAGCAGCTACCAATGAGCTCAAATAAGGCCTGCACAGCTCTGGAAGAGTTACAGTTAATCCTGCTATCTTCCCTTCATCAACATCGCACTGATACCAAACTCTGTTTTTGTAGGGCCGTATCCCATCCTTGGGTTAAATGCCACCACGATCAACACAACGGTGGTGGTTTTGCACTGGCACAGACCCCAGGGGTACCAGCTGGGATACTCATACAGGGTGGAGACCTCCTGCTGTATGCCTACCCCACGGAACCAGACAGAGAAAAACTCCATGGCCACCATCACCGAACAAAACTCCATGGCCACCATCACCGACCTGATTCCAGGCATCAACTGCTCCTTTACCGTCTACTCCCAGGTCCAGAATGGCGTTGAGGGAGAGCCCATCTCTGTGTACCAGTACACAAGTAAGACCTGACATGGCTACTTGTTTCAAATTCACATTGGTCTATGGTGCATCCCATCCTATGTGAGGTTTATGAGGTAAACTACGGAGGCTACAGACATTTTGGTTGCAACTATGCAGATGAGGACACGCTGAAATAATTCTTGAAATAAAATGCACAATTGGCCAAGAGGACTTTAAACACACTATTTTCTTTTGTTAAAGTATTAATTGTTCATAATTCCCTCATAAAACTTGGAAATGTAAGCAGTCCTTCCTCTCTCTCTTTCTCTCATGCTTTCACACACAGAGCCTGAAAGAGTGAGCCCTGCAGTTTCAAACAGAGGCACCAATGACACCATTGAGGTCACATGGAAGCCTCCACTTGGCAATGTGGAAAAGTACATGGTCAACTTGACCAGCAATTATGGAGACAATCAATCAATGGTTGTCAGCTACATCGTTCCGTCACCGTTATTCAGTGGTCTGACACCTGGAAGAAAATACACAGTCGTAGTGACCACAATCAGTGGACCCTTTGCTGAAGACTCAGAGCCTGTTTCCTGTGCGACATGTGAGTATTACTATCAACTTGAGGTGACTTAGAGCTCTCCAGTGTTGTCGAATGGGGTGGAGCTTAGCAACTTTGCCATATATGAATGGAAGCCTCCAGACTTAAAGTCCCAGGTGGAACACAGCTGTGCAACCTTTACTAGAGATCTGTAAGACGTGTAGAGCCTTACACTACATGGTAAATAGTATTTTGACATCTGACATCCAAAATCTCATTCAAAGTTATGGGCATTAATATGGATTTGAGCCACGCTTAGCTGCGATCACAACCTCCACTCTTTTGGGAAGGCTTTATACCAGATGTTGTAACATAACTGCTGTTACTCACGCTAAAACATCGTAACAATCAGTCCGCAGCTACTAACAAGCTCAAATCAGGCCTGCACAACTCTGAAAGAGTTACAATTAATCCTGCTATCTTCCCTTCATCAACATCGCACCGATAGCAAAATCTGTATTTGTAGGGCCGTATCCCATCCTTGGGTTGAATGCCACCACGATCAACACAACGGTGGTGGTTCTGCACTGGCATAGACCCCAGGGGTACCAGCAGGGATACTCATACATGGTGAAGACCTCCGGCTGTACTTCTGCCCCACGGAACCAGACAGAGCAAGACTCCATGGCCACCATCACCGGCCTGACCCCAGGAACCAACTGCTCTTTTACCGTCTACTCCCAGGTCCAGAATGGCATTGAGGGAGAGCCTATCTCTGTGTACCAGTACACAAGTAAGACCTGACATGACTACTTGTTTCACATTCTCATTTGTCTGTGTTGCATCCCATCCTGTGGGTGACCCTAGATTTTTGAGGTAAACTGTGGTGGCTACAGACATTTTGTTCCTAACTGTACATAGATATGCAGAAATATTGGTCAGAATAAATGGCACTATTTGACAAGGGGATTGTATGAATTGCTTTTTTTAGGTATGCACTGTTCATCATTGCCTCATCAAACTTGGAAATCTTAGCAGTCAACTGCCACCCCCCCCCCCCCCCCTCCATCTCTCTCTCTCTCTCTCTTGTTCACACACAGAACCTGAAAGAGTGAGCCCTGCAGTTTCAAGCAGAGGCACCAATGACACCATTGAGGTCACATGGCGTTCTCCACGCGGCAATGTGGAAAAGTACATGGTCAACTTGACCAGCAATTATGGAGATAACCAAATAAAGTTTCTCAGGTCCAGCTTTCAGTCACAGTTATTCAGTGGTCTGGCAGCTGGGAGAAAATACACAGTCGTAGTGACCACAATCAGTGGACCCTTTGCTGAAGACTCAGAGCCTGTTTCCAATGCAACATGTGAGTATGATTATTAGTTCAAGGTGATTCTGAGCTCTCCAGTATTGCAGTGTGTGGTAGAGGTTAGCTATCCTGCCGTGTATATGACTGGAAGCCTCCAGGTTTAAAATCCAAGGTGGAACAGAGCTGTGGAACCTTTATTAGAGAGCTATAGTAGCTATAAAGACTTACCTATGTGACTAGATGAATGGATCACGTACCTAATATGTTCGTTTTTGTAAAATAGATTACATGTTAGCATATTATAAGAGTGTCAGCTAAAAGCATAAGTAACAAAGATATGACTCAAATTTGTATGGAAAAGGACTGTATTCACCTCTGACAAATGGACAACTCACTGTGTTTGCCTGTGGGCTCTCTTGGGGTTGAACAAAATCTACAGTATATTCTAGAAATGGGTTCGATTTTCTTCGTTTATCCACAAAACTTTCATTCAGATTCTGCTTCTCTCATGTTTGGCATTATTACAGATCCTAATCCACCTGGAGCTATTCATGCAGAAGGGCAGACCACTGATTCCATTACTATCAGTTGGGGTCGGCCCCAAGGCATGGACTTGGGCCAGTACAGTTTCATCATATTCTATCAACCCCATCAAAATGGTCAAACTGAGAGCACAAACAACACGGCTGTATTGGGGAACCTGACATCCGGGACTCTGTACAACATCTCGGTAGTGACCGTAGGTCCAATTGGCTACCACAGCTCTGCAGCCACTGCAGGAATCTACACCAGTGAGTACCCCACACGGGGACTTAGCATGAACTACATCACCCTCATTAACATAGCCACTGTCAATCACCTCCAGGTGCTGTTATTCACCCTAAAACATCATAACAATTAGTCAGCAGCTACCAATGAGCTCAAATCAGGCCTGCACAGCTCTGGAAGAGTTACAGTTAATCCTGCTATCTTCCCTTCATCAACATCGCACTGATACCAAACTCTGTTTTTGTAGGGCCGTATCCCATCCTTGGGTTAAATGCCACCACGATCAACACAACGGTGGTGGTTTTGCACTGGCACAGACCCCAGGGGTACCAGCTGGGATACTCATACAGGGTGGAGACCTCCTGCTGTATGCCTACCCCACGGAACCAGACAGAGAAAAACTCCATGGCCACCATCACCGACCAAAACTCCATGGCCACCATCACCGACCTGATTCCAGGCACCAACTGCTCCTTTACCGTCTACTCCCAGGTCCAGAATGCCATTGAGGGAGAGCCCATCTCTGTGTACCAGTACACAAGTAAGACCTGACATGGCTACTTGTTTCAAATTCACATTGGTCTATGGTGCATCCCATCCTATGTGAGGTTTATGAGGTAAACTACGGAGGCTACAGACATTTTGGTTGCAACTATGCAGATGAGGACACGCTGAAATAATTCTTGAAATAAAATGCACAATTGGCCAAGAGGACTTTAAACACAATATTTTCTTTTGTTAAGGTATTAATTGTTCATAATTCCCTCATAAAACTTGGAAATGTAAGCAGTCCCTCCCTCCCTCCCTCCCCCCCCCCCCCCCCCCTCTCTCATGCTTTCACACACAGAGCCTGAAAGAGTGAGCCCTGCAGTTTCAAACAGAGGCACCAATGACACCATTGAGGTCACATGGATGCCTCCACTTGGCAATGTGGAAAAGTACATGGTCAACTTGACCAGCAATTATGGAGACAATCAATCAGTGGTTGTCAGCTACATCGTTCCGTCACCGTTATTCAGTGGTCTGACACCTGGGAGAAAATACACAGTCGTAGTGACCACAATCAGTGGACCCTTTGCTGAAGACTCAGAGCCTGTTTCCAATGCAACATGTGAGTATTACTATCGGCTTGAGGTGACTTTTAGAGCTCTCCAGTGTTGTCCAATGAGGTGGAGCTTAGCAACTTTGCCATATATGAATGGAAGTCTCCAGACTTAAAGTCCCAGGTGGAACACAGCTGTGCAACCTTTACTAGAGATCTGTAAGAGGTATAGAGCCTTACACTCTATGGTAAAAAGTATGTTGACATCTGACATCCAAAATCTTATTCAAAATTATGGGCATTAATATGGAGTTGACCCACGCTTAGCTGCGATCACAACCTCCACTCTTTTGGGAAGGCTTTATACTAGATGTTGGAACATAACTGCTGGGATTTCCTTCCATTCTGCCAGAAGAGCATTAGTGAAGTCAGGCACTGATTGGGCGATTAGTTCTGGCTTAGAGTTGGCTTTCCAACTGATCCCAAAGGTGTTGCATGGGGTTGAGGTCAGGGCTCTGTGCAAACCAGTGAAGTTCTTTGACACTGTTCTTGACAAAACAATTTATATATGGACCTCGCTGTGTGTCTGGGGTCACTGTCATGCTGAAACAGGAAACGGTCTTTGCCAAACTGTTGGGGAAGCACATAATTGTCTAGAATGGGATTGTATGCTGTAGCATTAAGATTAGCCTTTACTGGAACTAAGGGACCTAGCCCAAACCAGGAAAAACAGCCCCAGACCAGGGGGTGTCCAGATACATTTGGTCATATAGTATACCTCATTGACTGCATGAATGCATCATGTAGCTAATATGCCAATCTGTTTAAATAGATTACATGTTAACACAGAATAAGAGTGTCAGCTTAAAGCATCAGTAGCAAAGATATGACAAATATTTGTGTGAAAAAGGACTTTATTCATCTTTGACGAATGCACAACTCGCCATTTTTACCTGTGGGCTTTTGGGGTTGAGAAAAATCTACGGTATGTTCTAGAAACAGGTTATAGTTTATTCGGTTTTCACAAATCTTTAATTCCGATCCTACTTCTCTCATCTTTGTCATTATTACAGATCCCAATCCACCTGGAGCTATTCATGCAGAAGAGCAGACCACTGATTCCATTACTATCAGTTGGGGTAGGCCCCAAGGCATGGACTTGGGCCAGTACAGTTTCATCATATTCTGTCAACCCCATCAAAATGGTCAAAATGAGAGCACAAACAACACGGCTGTATTGGAGAACCTGACATCCGGGACTCTGTACAACATCTCGGTGGTGACCGTAGGTCCAATGGGCTACCACAGCTCTGCAGCCACTGCAGGAATCTACACCAGTGAGTACCCCACATGGGAACTTAGCTTGAACTACATCACCTTCAGTAACATAGTCACTGTCAATCACCTCCAGGTGCTGTTATTCACTCTAAAACATCGTAACAATCAGTCAGCAGCTACCAACGAGCTCAAATCAGGCCTGCACAGCTCTGGAAGAGTTACAGTTAATCCTGCTATCTTCCCTTCATCAACATCGCACTGATACCAAACTTTGTTTTTGTAGGGCCGTATCCCATCCTTGGGTTAAATGCCACCACGATCAACACAACGGTGGTGGTTCTGCACTGGCACAGGCCCCAGGGGTACCAGCAGGGATACTTGTACAGAGTGGAGACCTCCGGCTGTACTTCTGCCCCACGGAACCAGACAGAACAAGACTCCATGGCCACCATCACCGGCCTGACCCCAGGAACCAACTGCTCCTTTACCGTCTACTCCCAGGTCCAGAATGGCATTGAGGGAGAGCCTATCTCTGTGTACCAGTACACAAGTAAGACCTGACATGAGTACTTGTTTCAAATTCTCATTTGTCTGTGTTGCATCCCATCCTGTGGGTGACCCTAGATTTATGAGGTAAACTGTGGTGGCTACAGACATTTTGTTCCTAACTGTACATAGATATGCAGAAATATTGCTCAGAATAAATGGCACAATTTCACAAGGGGATTGTATGAATTGCTTTTTTTTAAGGTATGCACTGTTAATTATTGCTTCATCAAACTTGGAAATCTTAGCAGTCAACTGCCACCCCCCCCCCCCCCCGTCTCTCTCTCTCTCTCTGTCTCTCTCTCTCTCTTGTTCTCACATAGAACCTGAAAGAGTGAACCCTGCCATTTCAAACAGGGGTGCCAACGACACCATTGAGGTGACATGGATGCCTCCACCTAGCAATGTGGAAAAGTACATGCTCAGCTTGACCAGCAATTATGGAAACAACCAAACAAAGTTTCTCAACTCCAGCTTTCAGTCATGGTTATTCAGTGGTCTGGCAGCTGGGAGAAAATACACAGTCGTAGTGACCACAATCAGTGGACCCTTTGCTGAAGACTCAGAGCCTGTTTCCAATGCAACATGTGAGTATGACCATCAGCTTGAGGAGATTCAGAGCTCTCCAGTGTTGCAGTGTGGGGTAGAGGTTAGCTATCCTGCCGTGTATATGACTGGAAGCCTCCAGATTTAAAATCCCAGGTGGAACAAAGCGGTGGAACCTTTATTAGAGAGCTATAGTAGCTATAAAGACTTACCTCAGTGACTAGATGAATGGGTCGCGTATCTAATATGTTCGTTTTTTTAAAATAGATTACATGTTAGCATATAAGAGTGTCAGCTAAAAGCATAAGTAACAAAGATATGACTAAAATTTGTATGGAAAAGGACTGTATTCACCTCTGACAAATGCACAACTCACTGTGGTTGCCTGTGGGCTCTCTTGGGGTTGAACAAAATCAACATTATATTCTAGAAATGGGTTCGATTTTCTTCATTTATCCACAAAACTTTCATTCAGATTCTGCTTCTCTCATGTTTGGCATTATTACAGATCCTAATCCACCTGGAGCTATTCATGCAGAAGGGCAGACCACTGATTCCATTACTATCAGTTGGGGTCGGCCCCAAGGCATGGACTTGGGCCAGTACAGTTTCATCATATTCTATCAACCCCATCAAAATGGTCAAACTGAGACCACAAACAACAGGGCTGTATTGGAGAACCTGACATCCAGGACTCTGTACAACATCTCGGTGGTAACCGTAGGTCCAATGGGCTACCACAGCTCTGCAGCCACTGCAGGAATCTACACCAGTGAGTACCCCACACGGGGACTTAGCATGAACTACATCACCCTCATTAACATAGTCACTGTCAATCACCTCCAGGTGCTGTTATTCACCCTAAAACATCATAACAATTAGTCAGCAGCTACCAACAAGCTCAAATCAGGCCTGTACAACTCTGGAAGAGTTAAAATTAATCCTGCTATCTTCCCTTCATCAACATCGCACTGATACAAAACTCTGTTTTTGTAGGGCCGTATCCCATCCTTGGGTTAAATGCCACCACGATCAACACAATGGTGGTGATTCTGCACTGGCACAGGCCCCAGGGGTACCAGCAGGGATACTCATACAGGGTGGAGACCTCCGGCTGTACTTCTGCCTCACGGAACCAGACAGAACAAGACTCCATGGCCACCATCACCGACCTGATTCCAGGAACCAACTGCTCCTTTACCGTCTACTCCCAGGTCCAGAATGGCATTGAGGGAGAGCCCATCTCTGTGTACCAGTACACCAGTAAGACCTGACATGGCTACTTGTTTCAAATTCACACTTGTCTATGATGCATCCCATTCTATGGATAACCCTAGATTTATGAGATGAACTACAGAGGCTACAGACTTTCTGGTCATCACTATATGCAGATATGCAGAAATATTGGTCAGAATAAAATGCACAATTTGGCTGCAGGACTCCTATGAATTCCTTTTCTTTAGGCATGCACTGTTTGATATTATCTCATCATCTGAGCAGTCAACTGCCCCCTTCTCTTTCTGCCTCTCTCTCTCTCTCTCTCTTTCTTTCTCTCTCTCTCTCGTTCACATACAGAACCTGAAAGAGTGAGCCCTGCAGTTTCAAACAGAGGCACCAATGACACCATTGAGGTGACATGCCTGCCTCCACGCGGCAATGTGGAAAAGTACAAGGTCAACTTGACCAGCAATTATGGAGATAACCAAATAAAGTTTCTCAGCTCCAGCTTTCAGTCACAGTTATTCAGTGGTCTGGCAGCTGGGAGAAACTACACAGTCGTAGTGACCACAATCAGTGGACCCTTTGCTGAAGACTCAGAGCCTGTTTCCAGTGCAACATGTGAGTATTACTATCAACTTGAGGAGATTCAGAGCTCTCCAGTTTAGCAATATGGGGTCTAAGTTACTGTCCGGACTCATACATAACTGGAATTCTCCAGGTTTAAAATGGATAACATTTTTTATATCATATATAGTATATTTGTTATTTTTGCACATTTTGCTTGTCCTTGTATTGTCTAAAACTAAATGTGTCACCCTTCTTGGCCAGGTCTTTCATGTAACAGATTTTAATCTCAGTGGGACTACCTTGGCAAAATAAAGGTTTAATAATAATACTCAGCTAATTCTCAGCTGTACACATGGATAATGTACAATGGCTAATACAAATGGCAGTATGAATTCATTGTAACAGCTGAAATGCCCATAAAATAATAAACAGAGCAAAGGATGTTGCACCAGCCCTCTAGCTAAGTGTGTTTAACCGGTGTGGTGTGTCTGTCCTTTACCCTCCCATTTAGATCCAAACGCTCCTGGTCCAATCACGGTCACAAACAAGACCACAAATTCAGTCGCCATAGAGTGGACGCCGGCTCCCGGCATGGACCGTGGCTCTTTCTCTTACCATGTGACCTACGGCTCGTCAGCACATGACCTTAAATCACGTGACACTGACCTCAATGAGTTAACTGTTCGTGGCCTGGTTTCTGGAACTCCGTACAACATCTCTGTGGCCACAGTCGGCCTGTTCCAGTACGCGAGTCAGCCGGTGCTCCGCTTCGTTACGACAAGTAAGTATTTGTGTTCTCTGAAAGGTGAAGTCGGACTCGGGTTAGGGTTGGCTTCACCGCAGGGGACATACATAACCTGTGAGACGCTCGGCTTGGTCTGTTTATTTATAGACTGGTCGAACGAAACAAAAGAATGCGTAAAGCCGAACTTGCTATTTCAGTAGTCCCACGCGTGATTTAATTGCCGATATCCCTCCCCAGTATCTTACTTGTTTTTGCTGGTGCTATTTTTTCTATGATGTTCAGGAGTGGAATGTGGGATTGTCACGGCCCTTTCCGTTGCATTAATGTTAAGGTTGTTTTGGATACGTGCTGCCGGCCAAGCTCCAACGTCTGTGTCCTTTTCTCATCTCCATTCCAGGACCAGAGAGCGTTCGGGGCCTTCAACAATCCTCGACCACCGTTGACATGATCAGCATAGCATGGCAGCGGCCTGTTGGGTTCAAACCCGGGTACTCTTACGGCGTGACGGTACGGAACAGCACAGGCCATCTCATCAGGGACGGAAGCACCTCACAACTGTCCCATAACTGGATGGGGCTGTCTCCCGGCAACCGCTACACTTTCGGGGTGACCTCCCGGACGTCCGACGGAACACCGGGCTCTCCCGTGACCATTTCCGTCTGTACGGGTGAGTGCCGGTGTCCTGCCCAGTCCAGCTCTGTACCGCAGCCATTAGAAGTGGATATGAAATGAGGACTTTCATGAGGACTTTTATGTGTGTGTGTGTGTGTGTGTGTGTGCGTGTGCATGTGCGTGCGTGTGTGCACGTGTGCGTGTGTGTGCGCGCGTGCGTGCGTGCGTGTGTGTTTTTGTGTGTGTGTGTGTGTGTCCTGACCTGATGCAGGGGTGGATTCATCTTGGACTGAGTGAATCAGCAAATTATATTTGGTATTAACAAAAAAAATAAAACGTGGATGAAAATTTATTTAACCAATAAATAAATAAATTTAAATCAACAAAACAAATAAATGAATCGGGTGCACTTTTCTGCAAGTTCTTGTCAAGTTGACAGAATGGTCCCAGAATTATTTTTTTTCCCCATTTTCCTTCCTTCCATTTCTGTGTTTTAAAGATGCGTCTCCCGTTGTCATCTTCAAATGTGACGGACCCAACCGCACTGGCCCCGTGCTGAACCTAGCGTGGGACAGTCCCGAAGGCGCTAACAAAGGATTCAGTTTGACCTGGGGGGACACTGGGAGCGTGACCCTTCCCCCCTGCACAGGCAACTGCAGACACAACATCGAAAACCTCTCGTACTACACCCGGTACCAAGTGCGCATAACAACGCTTGGCTGTGGGGAAACCAGCAGTGTCCACAAAACTGACTGCCAGACGGGCATCACAGGTAAAACATGCTGATTTGTGTACTTGTTTCACCAGCTAACTTCTGTGTGTGTTTGTGTGTGTGTATGGAATATCATTGGTGAACTTTGGGTAGAAAAAAATACATGTATACAATGCATTAACTCTTCCAGGTACTGTATTTAGGTTTGGATGCGCTCCTAAGATACCTACATGGCAACGAGTAAATGTTTTTACTAACATTTCTGCATTTCTTTTTCTTTTCTTTTTTAAAAGCTCCACCTGAACCAAGCAGAAGCACTGGATTTGCCGTCCGAGAAAAGAAGCATAATATGTTTGTTCTGAAATTCAACTCGAGCATATTAAATAGTAAAAACGGACCAATTGTGGCTTATGGTATACTAATGACATCGAATTTGAAAGGTGAGAATTTCTATTTTAGTGTTAGTGTTATTTATGTTTTATTTTTTTGAGGGATCTTTTTTGTAAAAATGTTTTTATCACGTTATATTTTATTTTGTATTGTTATTACTTCATCTGCAGAGTTTTCTAACGAAAACAACGTTGGTTTACAAAAATACCTCAATAAAACCCACGATGACTGGACAAAAGATGAAAGTGTCCCTTATCTGGCAACCGCACTTGATACTAATGTAGAACAAACTCGAAATGAGAAATCTGAGTTTGAGGTGAACATAGGATCGGGTTCGAGGTGGAACGGATACACCAACGGACCGCTGTCGGCCAGGACAACTTACAGGTACGGACGGTATTCAGTGTTGCGCCATTAGTGGCAGGATGCTGAGACTATAAACTGTCTTCCACATTCAGAGTAATACGTCAATCCATTCATTATCTATACCCGCTTATTGCGGTGGGTGCTGGAGCCTATCCCAGCATGCATTGGGGCGAGGGGCAGGGATACACCCTGGACAAGCCTCCAATCTGTCGCAGGGCCACGCACACCATTCACTCACCATTCGCTCACACACTCACACCTGTGGGCAATTTAGAGTGTCCAATTAGCCTAACCTGCATGTCTTTGGACTGTGGGAGGAAACCAAAGTAACTGAAGGAAACCCAGGTGGACACGGGGAGGACATTCAGACTCCCCACAGAAAGGCCCCAACCAAATTCAAACCCAGGACCTTCAGAATGCAATTAGCTGCCTCAGAACAGAGCAATCTATCTTGCCCTTCAGGATGTATTTTATAATTAATAAATGTGTTTCAGCTTCCCTTGAATTTATGCCCCGCCCACCCCCCCCCCTCCCAGTGCGGTGATCTTTTGTTCTGTTCTGTTTTTTATCTTCTACAGCAGGTGTTGCAAGCACATGTAGCACCTGTGTGTAATATGGGGTTAGGTGAGCTGCCAGTATGCAGAGACACGAGTTAGTGTGTGAACATACTTCACAGGATGTGATGTCACTCCTGGAGAAGCAAAAAATAAAAATAAAAAAGAGTGCGTTCAGGTCCTTTAGCTGTGGATCTTGGTCTTTAGCTTGGCGGGCTGTTTGACGGCTTCTGTTCCGCTGGGCAGTTTGAAACCATCAGACTACATTTGCACCTTTTTTTGTGACTTCAGTTCATCAGTTGTATTGGTGGAATATCATATCAAAGCTGCACGTGTGCATCATATTTTCATATTGACCTGAATTTAGAGACGGAACCACAGCCCGGCTCACTTCAAACTTACCCCATGAAGCCTCCTTCCTTTCATATGCAAAGAAATTGGGTCCACCTACTAGCGTAGCACGTTCCAGTCTTAATTAGTGAAAAGTAATCTCCAATGACTGTAAAGTGATCGTATGATAAACAGTATGTTAAAGGTTATACTGTTTCTCTAACCTCTCTTGCAGATTTGCGTTAGTGATGTTTACCTACGTTGCACTAGCAAATGAATTGGTTGACGCATCACGATCCTTGTTCTCAATATCTAAGTTTTTTGACGAAGATGTCGCCCTTCCAGAAAATCCAAGTAAGGACGGCCCACCTGAATTATTGCAGTTCCAGTGTTCATATTGCACAATGTAATATTAAGAACTGGGAAAGTAAGCTCGGCATCAACAGTACAGGACTGGCAGTTCAGTTTTTATGAAGGTGTTATGAGATAAGGAAATGTGGAGGGGCTACCATACAGTGTGTGTGTGTGTGTTTGTATATATATATATATATATATATATATACACTCTCTCTCTCTCTCCCCCCGCCACTCTCTCTCTCTCTCCATCCCCCCTGCCCTTCTCTCTCTTCCCCACCCCCCTCTTTCTTTCTCTCTCTCTCTCCCTCGCCCCTCTCTCTATTTCCCTTTCTCACCCTCTCTCCCCTCTCTCTCTCTCCCCCTCCCCACCCCCCTCTCTCTCTCCCTCCCACCCCCCCTCCCCCCCCCTTGCCCCCCCCCCCAGCGGTTATTACGGTGGGGGCCTTGGCAGGAGCGCTGTCCGCAGTAACCTGTTTCACAGCCATTGCAGCCGGGGTCTACTGGAAGAAGTGAGTCTGTGCCGATCGTTTTCTGTCCTCTTCAAAACCGTGAAAACAGACCATGGATGGATGACCCATCATCAGACTGTGGATGACAACAGTATGTGTTTCTTACAGAGCTACCAGGAAGACACCTTCAGACATCCCTATCGAGTCCATGAGGTGATTATTTTAAGGCCGCCTGTGTCTCAAGTACTGTAGTAGAATCTTACAGTGAATGTTAAGCCCAGCTCCCTCGCCAATATTCTACACTGTCACTCCTCATTCCTGTAATGTTGCTTAAAAAGGTAAAAACTTGTTTTTGTAACTTCTTTCTTTTTTCTTTTACAGAGCCAAAGTGTAAGTACACATCTACTTTTCCTTTTTTGTGTATGCATGAGGGAGTGTGTGTATGTGTGTGTATGAGAGAGAGAGAGGGAATGTGTGAGAGTGATGGAGAGAGAGAGAGTACGCATGATAGAATGTGTTTGTGTGTGAGCATGTTAGTGTGTGTATGGATGAGGGAGTATTTGTGTGTGTGTGTGTGTGTGTGTGTGTGTGTGTGTGAGAGAGATAGAAAGAGTCAGTATCAGACAGTACTCACTGTGATGTGTGTGTATGTGTGTGCATATGCGCGTGTGTGTGAGAGAGAGAAAGAGTCCTAGAGTATTAGACAGTACTCACTGTGCTTTCTTCTTCTGCAGTGGTGCCCCTGTGCGAGTGGAGGACTATGAGGCGTACCACCGGAGGCAAAGTGCCAATTCCAACTGCGGCTTTGCCGAAGAATATGAGGTGAGAAAAAAAAAAATATATTCAAGGCTCTCTACTGTGTCCTCACAACAGCACGTATCCACGAAAGATAAAATCCTCGTGAGAACCTGCTGTGTGACTGTTATGTCAGAACTTGGTTTCACGTACATCTTGCTACGGTTACCAACAGCATTTGTTGCTATGGTTACCAACATCATTTGTATCGCTGTGGTTACCAACAGCATCTGTTTTTAGTTATGGCAGGGATCTCAAACTTCCGGCCTGGAGGGCCGCGGTGTCTGCAGGCTTTTGACAAATTAAGCACTCCTGGAACTTAAGTCTTAACTTAACTAATTGGCTAAAAACTCTGCACACCTGGTTTCCCAGGCCTAAATGAGCTGTTAATTGAAAGTTAACTGCAGAAATCTGCCTACACTGTGTGTGTTGGAGTATCACTGATGTACTCTATATCAGTGGTTCCCAGCCCTGTTCCTAGAGATCTACTGTCTGCTGTCCAGGATTTCGCTGCAACCCTCAGCACACCTCATTCAACAGCTAGAGATCTTGCTGAGCTCGAATCGTGTGTGCCAAATTAGGGTTGACAGTAGATCTTCAGGAGCAGGGTAGGGAATCACTGATATAGAGTACATCAGTGATATGCTATGTAAAAGAAAGATGACAGGGAGAAAAAAAAAACATGGGAGCAAGTCATTTTATTAAGTGCACTAATTTAGTCAGGAAAATGGCGAGCATTGTTGGGCTTAATGGCTTGTTCTCATCATTATGATGTGCTATGCTATGCTATGCTATGCTATGCTGTGCTATGCTATATTTTGTTATGTTATGCTATGATATGCTATGCTATGCTATGCTATACTATGCTATGCTGTGCTATGCTATGCTATGCTATGTTATGCTATGCTATGCTATGTTATGCTGTGCTATGCTATGCTATGCTATGCTATGCTATGTTATGCTGTGCTATGCTATGCTATGTTATGTTACGTTATATTATGTTATTAAGTCACCGCGCTGTGTGTTCCCGTTTACCTGCAGGAGCTGAAGCCTGTCGGCATCGGCCAGTGCAAGGTTAGCGCAGAGGCCCTGGAAAACAAGGGAAAAAACCGCTACACCAACGTCCTCCCGTGTGAGTAACCTTAACCCCGCCCTGCCCCTTAACACGCTACAGCAACGTCCTCCCGTGTGAGTACCCTTAACCCCGCCCTGCCCCTTAACACGCTACAGCAAGGTCCTCCCGTGTGAGTAACCTTAACCCCGCCCTGCCCCTTAACACGCTACAGCAACGTCCTCCCGTGTGAGTAACCTTAACCCCGCCCTGCCCCTTAACACGCTACAGCAACGTCCTCCCGTGTGAGTAACCTTAACCCCGCCCTGCCCCTTAACACGCTACAGCAACGTCCTCCCGTGTGAGTAACCTTAACCCCGCCCTGCCCCTTAACACGCTACAGCAACGTCCTCCCGTGTGAGTAACCTTAACCCCGCCCTGCCCCTTAACACGCTACAGCAACGTCCTCCCGTGTGAGTAACCTTAACCCCGCCCTGCCCCTTAACACGCTACAGCAAGGTCCTCCCGTGTGAGTAACCTTAACCCCGCCCTGCCCCTTAACACGCTACAGCAACGTCCTCCCGTGTGAGTAACCTTAACCCCGCCCTGCCCCTTAACACGCTACAGCAACGTCCTCCCGTGTGAGTAACCTTAACCCCGCCCTGCCCCTTAACACGCTACAGCAACGTCCTCCCGTGTGAGTAACCTTAACCCCGCCCTGCCCCTTAACACGCTACAGCAACGTCCTCCCGTGTGAGTAACCTTAACCCCGCCCTGCCTCTTAACACGCTACAGCAACGTCCTCCCGTGTGAGTAACCTTAACCCCGCCCTGCCCCTTAACACGCTACAGCAACGTCCTCCCGTGTGAGTAACCTTAACCCCGCCCTGCCCCTTAACACGCTACAGCAACGTCCTCCCGTGTGAGTAACCTTAACCCCGCCCTGCCCCTTAACACGCTACAGCAACGTCCTCCCGTGTGAGTAACCTTAACCCCGCCCTGCCCCTTAACACGCTACAGCAACGTCCTCCCGTGTGAGTAACCTTAACCCCGCCCTGCCCCTTAACACGCTACAGCAACGTCCTCCCGTGTGAGTAACCTTAACCCCGCCCTGCCCCTTAACACGCTACAGCAACGTCCTCCCGTGTGAGTAACCTTAACCCCGCCCTGCCCCTTAACACGCTACAGCAACGTCCTCCCGTGTGAGTAACCTTAACCCCGCCCTGCCCCTTAACACGCTACAGCAACGTCCTCCCGTGTGAGTAACCTTAACCCCGCCCTGCCCCTTAACACGCTACAGCAACGTCCTCCCGTGTGAGTAACCTTAACCCCGCCCTGCCCCTTAACACGCTACAGCAACGTCCTCCCGTGTGAGTAACCACCCCTTAACACGCTCACCCAAGAGCGGGAATAGATGGTGCCCATTATGACATCACAGGTGTTCATAGTGAATTTCCCACTGAGTGGAACCGTTGCTCTGTGATTGATTTATGTTGCCTGGGGATGGAATGGGTTAGCTAGAAAAACAAACGGTTGAGTGTGATAGAGGCTGCTAAACTTGTATGTTCCATAAAAGGATTTGGGGAAAAAACAGAAATTGCATTGCAGGTTTACATAAGTCGCACGTGCTACAAATACAAGAATCAAACTTACCCAAAATAACCGCCACCGGGTGGCGTGACGACGTACGCTACTGATTTCAGCTGACGAGCCATCGCATCATCTTAACTTAGGTCTCACTTCGTTTTTTTGTTTGTTTTCACTTCACAGACGAATCCTCACGAGTCAAGCTGTCGATCCAGGGAAGTCCGTACGACGACTACATCAACGCCAGCTATGTCCCGGTGCGTATCGCGAGGGTCGGTGACGAGCGCCCTCGTACGGGTCAGCTGACCTGTGCCTGTGCGATGTGGGGGCTGTACCCCACGGGCTGAGCCCCGGCAGGTCTAATCTGTGTTTGCCCCCTACAGGGGTACAACTGCAAGAAGGAGTTCATCGCGGCCCAGGGTCCTCTGCCCGGCACGGTGGACGAGTTCTGGCGGATGCTCTGGGAGAAGAACGTCCGCACGCTGGTCATGCTGACCAGGTGCAACGAACAGGGACGGGTCAGTGCCTTTCCGGGGAAGCACACGCGCGTGACTGACCTGGTCCACCTACGTGTCCGTGAAAACACTGCAAACAGATCCCACAAGGATTTTGAGTGAATTTTAAAATTTTCGACCAAAATGTGAAAATCACGTGACTTGAAGAATTTTGTAAAAAGAAATTAATTTACCTGAATCTGAGTAATGACGTACTGTCCTTCCTCAGACTGTACCTGTGATGCTCACAGTAACCTGTTTCCCTTCCTAACAATAAAAACCAGACAGAAGATGCATAAAGTGAAAATAGAGTAAGAGCAACATCAGTATTCACTGTAGTAATATTAATAGTAGTTTTACTAGTAGCTATAGCGTACTAGTATTAGTTGTACTATGCTACAACCATTAGTAACCCTGTTGTAATAAAAGTAGTAGAAACAGTAACAGTGGCAGTGATGGACAGCCAGAGTGTAAACCATCCACGCATTCTCCTCAGGTGAAATGTGAAGAATACTGGCCTTCCCGGACCAAACATTTTAAAAACATCTTCGTGACAACCACGTCTGTAGTCCCATTGGAGGACTGGACCGTCAGAGACTTTGATGTCAAAAATGTGAGCGCATTTGCTGAAATGTTATATCTGCATTGGGAGGGCTGTGCAGTAAAGAATACTGATGCTACACTGACACACTTTAGATGTTGTGTTGGGTAAAATAAGAGCGATTGATGTTCTTGGTAGCTGTGTTGGGTAAAATAAGAGTGATCAATGTTGCGTTGGGTAAAATAAGAGCGATTGATGTTGTGTTGGGTAAAATAAGAGCGATTGATGTTGTGTTTGGTAAAATAAGAGTGATTGATGTTGTGTTGGATAAAATAAGAGTGATTGATGTTCTTGGTAGCTGTGTTGGGTGTAATAAGAGTGATCGATGTGTTGTGGGACGTCCCAGGTGAAGACAGCAGAGACGCGCTCTCTGCGCCAGTTCCACTTCACAGCCTGGCCCGACCACGGGGTCCCGGAGTCCACCGAACTGCTCATCGACTTCCGCCACTTGGTGCGGGAGCACATGGACCTGGTCTCCCGAAACTCCCCCACCGTGGTGCACTGCAGGTGGGTCAAGAGCACGGTCACTTGGACACACTGGGACCAGCACTCCCGAAAATCCACCACCGTGGTGTACTGCAGGTGGGTCAAGAGCAGGTTCATCTGGATACGCATGGACCAGTGCTCCCGAAACTCCCCCACCGTGGTGCACGGCAGGTGGGTAGAGAGCCCGGCCACCTGGTCATACAGGGACCAGTGCTCCCAAACCCTAAACTCACCCAGAGCAGAGTCGCACACGCACACACAAGCGCTCACACAGCCAGAGTCACTAACGCCCTCACACACTGTCCTGGAGATCAGGGGTCAGAGGTCAGGGGTCATAGTGTTCTGACTGCAGTACTCCGGAGGTCAGAGGTCAGAGGTCATAGCATTCATACTGCAGTACTCTTGGGGGTCTAAGTGTTCATACTGTAGTACTCCTCACGGTCAGAGGTCAGGGGTCATAGTGTTCATCTTGCAGTACTCCCAGGGGTCAGAGGTCAGGGGTCATAGTGTTCATCTTGCAGTACTCCCAGGGATCAGAGGTCAGGGGTCATAGTGTTCATACTGTAGTACTCCTCAGGGTCAGAGGTCAGGGGTCATAGTGTTCATACTGCAGTACTCCCGGGGATCAGAGGTCAGGGGTCATAGTGTTCATACTGCAGTACTCCCGGGGATCAGAGGTCAGGGGTCATAGTGTTCATACTGCAGTACTCCCGGGGATCAGAGGTCAGGGGTCATAG
Source organism: Anguilla anguilla (assembly GCF_013347855.1). Taxonomy (NCBI): domain Eukaryota; kingdom Metazoa; phylum Chordata; class Actinopteri; order Anguilliformes; family Anguillidae; genus Anguilla; species Anguilla anguilla. The sequence continues at coordinate 34,741,092 of NC_049216.1, read as the reverse complement.
TGTTCATACTGCAGTACTCCCGGGGATCAGAGGTCAGGGGTCATAGTGTTCATACTGTAGTACTGTCAGGGTTCAGAGGCTTCCTAATGTAGTACTCTAAGGGGCCAAAGAGTTCACATTCAATTTTGCAGTGCAGTATGTGCATGCAGAGGTCAGTGTCTGCTCCCAGCTCATGGCGAGTCTCTTCTCCCCCTCTCCAGTGCGGGAGTGGGCCGGACGGGCACCATGATCGCCATCGACCACCTCCTCTTCCAGATCGAGAGGGACAGCATGGTGGACCTGTACGGAACCGTGTACAGCATGCGGATGCACCGGGCCCTCATGGTCCAGACCGAGGTGAGCGGAACGGAACATGCGCTTACATCACAATGCCCCTCTGAGAGAGGAACGGAATGTGCGCTTACATCACAATGCCCCTCTATGAGGTCACGACTCCGATCCACCAATCACCCCCTTTTTTCACCCTTTAAATGTGTGTTCATTTCCGTCACAGGACCAGTACGTGTTCCTGCACAAGTGTGCCTTGGACATCATCAAATCGAGGACGGGGACCAACGTGGACCTGATTTATCAGAACGTAGCAGCGGTCGACATTTACGAGAATGTTACGACCATAAAGGGGGCGGCAGGGGTCTCGAGACCATAGCCTTCGCCCGAAACCTTCCATCTCCACGCCCTGCAGCACAGAATCCTCCTGCCTAATGATCTTGAAGATTTAAGGAAAAATATTTTATGTCTTTTATACAGAAAGTTTAATATTTTTTAATGAATCTGAATTGTTAATTTTTTCAGTTAAAATTTTTAAATTTATTTTGGCTGACTTTTCAGGTAAACAATATGCAATAGTTTTGATAGTGGAAACTGCAAAAATACTGTATGCATTAAGCTTTGCACATTCCTTGTAATGAAGAAACAGGCTATTTTATAAATTGGTATTTTTGTGCTTATGAAACAGATTGTTTCAGTACCGCTAATCAGGATAAATATATGGCTATTTACGCAATGTTTTTTTTTTGTGAATACAGGATAAGATTTTATAAATATCCTACTGAAACAAATTTAAGTACACAAGCACACACAAACACACACACTGCACATAAACACACACACGCACACACAGACATACACATGCACACACAAACACACACACACATGCGCGCACACGCACACGTCCTGAAAAATGTTGCACTCAGGACATGGTTTTTCTTTCTTAGGGCTGGTAGGCGGGGTGCCATTCGTTTTAAAAATAAACTTTGTGATATTTATGTCACCACAAGCCTGTCATCAGGTTATGTGGTTATGTTTTTTTCCCTCATATGCTTCAGAAGCAGAGCACTTAATTTCAGTTTCCCGCGATAGCTGTGCTCATATGGTCTGCCCTGCACTGGTACTGTGACGTCTAGGCCCTGGCACACCAGCCAGTTTCTTCAGAGGCCATTTTGTTTGTGTTTCTTACTTGGGGGTTCGGGGTGGGGGAGGGGGGTGTAGGGTTTTTTGTCAGAGCACTGTGGAAATCTGACACACAGTGAAGTGATCTGCACCAGAATCAGGGGCCTTGTGAACGTTTCCGTTCCGCAAAGAGTACGTGTTTCCATTTGACACGGCAGCTGTTGAGAGCGAATGTATAGCACAGTACAAAAATCCATGCTGGAATTTTCAGTGTAGTACAATGTGATGTGTGTTCAGATCATCAATATGTCTAATATGGTATGAGATGATTTGCTGAATTTTAAATTGTTTAGTTTTTTGTTTATATTTTAATTTCAACCTATTCTCAGCACTGTTTGACTGAATGCACTGGTTGCATATTTTATGCATTTTTGACTGTATTAGTAACTAACTTTTCGATTTCTATTTTTGATTTTTACATGAGGAACATTAGAGTTCCCTTTTTAATATAGTCACAGCAGAGTGACTCTGTGTAAATTAAATAATTGTTGCTACACGCTGTTGAAATGTCATTTTTGCTTTGTTTATAAGCTGACCCTGTTGGCTTCTTGCGCATATATCTACTTGGGGTTTGTGACCCCCCTCAAAGACGGCTCAGCAGAGGAAGGTCAAAGGGCATAGGTCAATTCATGTCGTGGACCTTCCAGAAAACTGCCTCAGTCTTTTTTTATTTTTTTCCTCATTGTGTTTGTTAGAAGTGAAATTACCAGTCAGAACACAAAGAAAATGGCTGAAGTAAGATGCAGGTAAACCCTACCTATACCTCAGGTACAGTGCTGAGATGATACGCTGTCATAACTGAGCTGTGATATTAAAGTTGAGTGCTTATTAAACTGCTGAAGTACCAGCTGCTGATGTGGGCAGGGGTGTTGGCTGTTTTTATTGGTTCTGTATGTTCAGTGCATGCATCAGTACCGATTGCTCAGTTTGCCCACAAAAAAAAAAAAAAAAGTAAAAAGTTAATTTTACAGTAATGCGGTAACAGGCTATGTATCTGAGGAGTGTTAAATGTATTACGGTGTTTCGCGGTAAATAAAACAATTATTTACATTTTAGCTGTTTGCTGTTGCGTGCCTTCACTATTTCCCTGACTCTTACTGTAAAATTCACAGATTATTATTATTATTATTTTTACAGCGCTTGTTCTTCAAGGGTCCACAGTCCCGGAGAACCCCAGGTTCTGCTGGGTTTAGTTTTCACCTCAGAAGCAAACAAAACAACTAGCTGAGGTGAGCTAACTGTGTGATCAGCGTGAATTGATCAATTAAGTGCTGAGTAACAAATAAGTACTTCACACAGGGACTGAATCAGTCTGTGTCATGTAGAGAACGGCATTGCAACAGATGAGGAACTTTGTTAGGTTTTTAAGGGTAAAACTCTCTGTTTTGTTCTGATCAGTTTTTAAGTTTCAAAAACTTAAGTTTTAAGTTCTTTTTTTTTGTTTTTGTATGCCTATGTTCTCATTAACAATTGTGCTGTATAGCAGAGGAAGTTTAAAGCACTTATGTGGATTTATTACTATTAGCAAGCTGTCAGTTGTCATGAACATTTGCTCTGTGCATTTGCTCAGTGTGATGCTGGCAGATAGGGCGAGGGAATAAAGTAAGGGCATCTGTTTTTAATAAGAATAAATTGTGCAAAAGTGTGAGCAAAACAGGATTAAAGATGTTTTATGTCATGGTTCTGTGTTTCTGTCTCTGTCTTTCCTTGTTGGGCCGCCAGATGGCGGCACTTCTGTTTTGTGTCCTGCTCCCCCTGTTTAATTGTATTATTGCTTTCAATTATCCTATTATTGTTTTTTGGTTGTCTCGTTTTCCCTTCCCTCTCTGTGGCCTGATTGTGCATTGTGCCCTGCTGTGTCTCGTCAGTGTCTTGTCTATTTAAGTCTTCTTCTTCCCTGACTCAGGTGCTGGTTCCTTGTGTTTTCGTTTGTGTTTCCACATGTGTCCCCGTGCCTGTTTTTGTCCACCTGTTTCTGCCCTGCCCGTTTAGCTTCTTTTTTTGGATTTTCTGTTTTTGAGTTTTTGTTATTAAAATCTGTTAATTTCCGTTCTGGAGTTCTTGGGGTTTTTTTACTCTGCATTTGGGTCCATTCTCTCGACAACCCATGACAGTTTTACATGCATTTTGGGTGTGTGTTAGTCTGTATGTGTGAATGTGTTCTTTGTGAGAGCAGCAAAAAGGCTGAAAAACAGGCCCTGGTCACAGTGCCTGCAGGGCTGCTCCTAGCCCTGTTAGCACGGAGCCCTGTTTGCAGGGTCATGCACTCGTTATAATGGCTTGCTGCGATACAGACGTGTTATTGCTAATGAAAAGCCCATTAGCGTTCAGTGGGGACGCTTAATGGCCTGTCCGGGGCTCAGCACTATCTTTATGACAATGACCCAGCGTCACTGTTTTTTTAATTTTTTTTTTAATGCGCTAGTAATCACCGCAAAAGTCACCAGAGTGCCTGCTCTCTCTCTCTCTCGGTCGTCCTCAGGCGAGCCCTCCAGTGGCGTTTCCAGTCATCTCGATCCTCCATGCATCTGGCTAGCTCGCCAGTACTTCCCGCCCCTTCCGTCTTATTTAGTACGTTGTTGTGGGACGCCCTCGTGATCGATGCCCGAGTGTTGGCTCCTACAGCCCCAGTTTGCTGGCTGGGAGCTCCCGGTGTCTCTGGCAGTGACCGGCCAGCCTCATTCTCCTGGATGCCATTTTCTCACTCCATTTCTCACCGCAGTAGAGGGTAACGGGCAACAATTAAACATGTGCCGTTTCAGTGGATTGCTGCATGCTAACTACAGCTGACAGCGCTACTTATTTTATAATAGATAAATGCAGTTCATCCGTACCCTGTTATGTGAAGATTCCGCTCATTAGTTCAGTTGACAAAAAATTGCATTTGTGTTTTGCGGTGACTCATCCTTTCGTAAATGACTTTATATGATAATTGATCATCTGCTCAGTTGGGTTATTCATCCGTTTATCTGCCATAAATTAATTTCCTTAGGAATGCGTGTAATGAGTCTACATGGCAATAAATGTTTAAAAGATTTCACACATGCATTTAATCAAAGGTTAATTAATTTGCGGTCAGTATGAAGCACGGTGAAGCATGGGTACTCGTTAATTTTACTGATTAGGTTAGTTAGTTAAGGGTTACTGATGAGATTTTTTTAGTTAAAATTATTTGTACTGCTGGATCTCATTTATTCTCTTTGACACCCAAATGAAAACAGTTCAAATGTTAAATCCAAATGTATTGATCGCTAATCAACTAATTTCTTACATCAACTAATTGTGTAACATCACAATTGGAAAACTTGTTTGTTCATTTGGAAACGTGCTTCTATCTTGGATGACAGGGTATAGGGGTATTTATTTATTCTTGCTGAATGTGCACTGAATTAACTTAACAGCATAACATTAAGTGCCATAGTAGCTGCAAGAGGCAGATTGTTGTGCTATGAGAAAAATGATGGATTTTAGGGAAAGGGCATACTCCTGAATGTAACATACGCAAGTCCTAAGTAATTAAACCCAAAGTAAATGCTCAGTTTTGGAGTTTAGGATAGAGACAGGGTTTACTGAGAAAAAATGCAGACAGTAACAGATTCAGTCTGGGACAGAGACTTAGACATTGATTTTGGGCATTTGACCAAAGTTGACTGTAACCCCACCCCACACATAATTGATGCGGTCTAAATTTAAATTTGAAGTTTTTTTCACATGTAGCGAACAGGATAACCCAAGGATATAATTTAACGGATTTTTAATGGTGAAAATGTTTCTGTTATCAGATAAACCGGCAGTAAGTGGGAATGTGCTCCACATTGACTGTGAATTTTCCAGGGTAAATATTCTAACAGTCTAATTCCGTAGATAATCTCTCATTACACAAGCTTAGTTTGCTTAAGGACAAGGACAAGGGCATTTGCCTCAGGAGCCAAAAGCAAACTTATCGAGCGCAGAGGACAGTTTTTCCTTGAGAGCAGACTTGCACCAAAAGAGGAAGTAGGAAAAAGGTTAGGAATGATTTATCTTTCCTAAAAAAACTTAATTAGAATTAATTCGAAAAATAAACGTAGATTTCAGATTTTATATAATTACTCATTAAGGCTGATTCCTCTGCTACAGGCCACTAGATGGGTTTTGAATGTGTGTTGGCAAAAACTAATTAAATCTATGCTGTGATCTGTGAAAAATTTGAATTTGCTTTCTGATTCACTGTCTAGCACTTTCTAACCTCCATATAGAGATGCATTTTTTACGAACGCCAAGGACACACAATTATGAAATTATTTTCTTCCAGAGTTTCAGTGCTGAGTTTTGCCAGTTGATCCAAAAGACATTCTGCTCACCAGCAGGAAGCTATGAGCTCTGCACCCAACAGTGAACCTTCTCTACCTTGAACGATGAATTAAGTGCCCCATTAAAAAACGGTGCTTAGGTGAAATCTTTAGGAGTTGCACCATAACTTTTTTATTTCCAAATTTGAATTCCAAAAAGATATCTACTAAATCTTTGTAACCTGTGCCATTATCATGAAGAAGCAAAGTAAACATTCTTCACTGAGACAATTAAAGAGGAACAACTATAAAACTGTGCTGTGCACTGTTGTGTGATATAAAAGGCTCTTAGTGTCATCAGAAGGATCTGCATGGGGATGTGTGGCTACTCAGAAAGATTTGAGTTAGGGCCGGTTCCTCTTCAATTCAGTCTATTCAGAGAAATGAATTAAATTCATTTTTTTAAAGGTCCACAATGTTCTAAAAGGAATTTTGTATTAGTTTACTGAATTTTAATTAATTAAATTCCTGAATTGAAATGGAGCTAAGCCTTGCGTTGTATCACAGCACTACCAGCAGGGGGCGCCTTGAGCCATAATTTTAAGCACCGTGGGTGAAGCACTTCCAGTACTGTATTAGTAGAGCTGCTTATTAATATTTCTCAAGGACAAGGAAGGGTTTTTTTAAAAAAAACAGTATTCACTTTAATTAAATAAACACAGCATACATTGCTAAAACACCAATGTACACGAGTATTTTATAAAAGTGAATATTGCTTTTTCCAGACATTTTTCTGGAAGCAGTGTGTGACAACTGGACTTTAAATGGGTCTAACAAAACATTGAAATATTTGTTGATTTTCGAAGGTCTCATTAGGCTATATATAGAATAGTTTATGAAAGTTTAGCCCACAATAGAGACCTTTTTTCCCTCTTTGATAGCAGAAATCCGTTTAGCTGGCCCTGCCGTTCGGTTCGGAAATCCCCCTCCCTGTTAAGCAGACCTCCGTGTCCTGGGGATTGCAGCATGACTGACGCAGTCGACTACGGCGCGAGGTCTCTTATCAATAACATGTTCCGTTGTTTTCCGACTCTTCCGAACTAGGTCAAGCCGCGCGCACGTGTAGGCTACAACGTAACGAAGGCGTAACGAGGGAAAGTAGGACACGGCGAGTACGCCTGTGGAACACAGGGGGCGACGGTGGAAAAAAAAGAAGAAAAAAAGAACGTCTTAACGGGACGTGTCCTGCGGGGGAGGACATGGGAGGTATCTTTTAATTTAGTGGAGAATTCCGTGGACAGGATCAGTGATCGGTTCCACTACGCAGGCTGTGTGGACGGGGATCAGACCCCCACCCCGCCCCATTGGAATTGAATCCGGATTGTGCCAGTTGCTACCTGGTGCATAATTGGCCTTGGCGTCACCTGTGGATAGGAGGGATTTCAGTCGGACCAATATCCATGTCTCCAGTGACCCCCCCCCCCCCCCAATATGCCTGTAGCCACATCCTCCTAAGACCCAGCATAGGGTACATGGGTCTTTGGTCTTAATCTCAAGAACCATGTATTTGTTATGCTGACACCTACACATTCAATAAAAATTAAATAAATAATAATTTTCAAGATATTTTCACTGCAACATGTTTGTCAAAAAATGTTTCTCTCTCTGTGTCTGCCAGTCTGTGTGTTCCTCTGTCATGGCAAAGTTTAGAGCTTCAATTAGTGCCAGAATAAAGATGGAATTTGTGTATTACAAGCTGACACGTGGAAGTGAGATGTCTGAAACTGTGTGGGGTATCCAGTGTGTGGTGTGTTCACTGTGGGGCAGAAATGCAAACCAGGTGCTGAAGGCTGGGGGGTAAATAAGATCCAATCTTGCACTAGACGGCAATCCTTCATTTTTTATATTGTGAATGACCTTTTCAGACCTGTAATTTTTTTTGAATCTGTTGATTCAGATCGCTCGAAAGGACAAATGCTCAATTAAGTTCTTTTAAAAAATAATGATAAAAATCTCGCACACCCTTTGGTGTCCTTATTTGGCCCGTTTTCCCTTCCGTAACACAAATCTGAGATTTTCCAGGCCGTTGGGAGTTTTGCATTTAGTTCCATTAAGAGCACTCTGCAGCGGACGGCCTGCTCGCTCCCTGCAGCTTCCAGGTCAGTGAGGCTAGCGCTGCTCTCCCATGCTAAAACCCTGACGTGTGTGGACTTCACTTCCTCTCACTGCCAGGGCACTCCTCTTGTCCCAGTAGAGTTGCCTTCACTTTATGAACTTGAAAAAAAATCAAAATTACAGGGCGAGATGCCATAGCTAAATCACTTTGGTGGATTGATTGGTTATTGAACGTTGAAGGGGTTAAAACAAGTTGCCTACCCCTGTCTCCATTTGTACATAATTTCAGACCTTTTAATGTTACTTATGTACAAAAACACTCCTGTGAATGTTTTTCATTAAATATTATGAAAATAAAATGTGATATTTTATTGAGGGACAGGAAGCAGGTGCATATCTGTAATAAGAGGAGCAAAACTCCCATACATGTTATGGTGATGTTATGTTTTTCAGAAAATATTGTAAATACTGCTAAGCTTTAAATACCAATGAGTCACTGGGATGGCTATTGCTTCTCAATGCGGGTGGGATATCATGGGTTTTTTTTAGTTAATGTCTCTATATAATCAAAATTCTTCTTCTGTATTACATTACAATTAAGTTCCCGAAAATACCATGCAGATGCCACTTCAAAAAAAATCTATTACAGAGCAAACCTTAATTTTACAGGCCGACTTTAAAATTTTAAAAGAAAAAAGTTTTGAACGTTTTTAACGGCTTCAGGCGGTGTGGTCAGGGTGAATGGGAATATGTCAGCGTAGACTACGGCCGACACAAAAATCCGAGTAAATCGTATTTGGCTTTAAAAAAAACTCGAATGGCATCTGTCTCTGGACCTCAATATCCCGTTTCCAGAGCGCGAGCGGCTTTTCGCTGCGTAAACCTCGCCAGTGTTCCGCAACTCCGCTCCGCGTTTTCCAGCGTTCCGCGCGTTCGATGCGCGCTCCCAGCTCCTCTGGTATTTCCTGCCCTCGCTTCCAACAGCTGTATAGCCGTGGCTTTCAGATGTTAATGACTTTCTCTAGCCCGTCTCATACTGCCACTGCGAGGCAGCGACTGAGTTAGTTGCGTGCCTACCGCCGAGATGCAGTCTTTGCATTGCATCTTCAGTGACTCTAGTGCTATGTTCTGAACATTAGCTGTGCCTGTAATCCTTAATATTTTTTCCTCAACGAAGTGCGAGGGCGAGCATTGCAAATATCCATCTGAGCCGAGGACAGCGCGCTCCAACACGTCACGTATGAGAAAGTAGTGATTGTCCGCGAGCTGCTAGCAAGTTCTTAGAACGGCGATTCTGGACGAGGTTAGTGTTACCCCTGCACTGTCAACCTACTAGTCAGCGAAGACTGATTTTTGATGTTGCTTTCTAACAGTGGTTTCAGGCAAACGCGACACAAACTCAGTCTTGCCAGCTTTTTCGCAGCACTTGATGCCACTGGGAGAAATGCAATGAAGTTGTTTGGATGTAGCTGACCGTACACGACAAGAACGGTTGGCTATTGTAGGTGGCTAATTTTAATCACTGTGGAATGTGCTTGCCGCTGAAGTCGTCGATTCAGTCGCAAACTGTAACGGTGATGTTAACATTTGCGTGATTTACGTTTATTTGCTTCAATAGCAACAAATATCTCGCCAGATACACCCCCTTTATAGTACAGAGGCTTGTCTGTCTCGGGGATTTACGTGCTGCTCCCATAAAGCGCGCATACATTCATTATCTGAGTCGATTAGATAATTGCTCATTTTTTCGATGTTCCCCGTTCTTACATTCCGCGCAAGATCTCCTGTGGATGTCTAGGCTACACCACGACCCTGTTGTATTCTGAAAGCGCAAAATAAAAAAAAAACTGGAATTTGATTTGCGCGTTTACCCAGATGCAAATTAACCAGCCACGTTGCTTACGATACAGCAGCGAAGGGACGAGCTATGGAGTCTAATGGTTGAAGCCCTTACGTGCTCGCCGTCCATTGAAAACCAGTTTGCTGCACTTAACGTGTAATATAACAAGTAGCTTTCGTTTCTGTTGAATGTGGTGCAACCGATACGGTTACATGCTTTAATAAGATCTATCTTGATAATTCATCCACAGTCTGCTGTGGTATTTGGTACTGCTTTTGGACTGCTATTTTCTGAACATTCACAGTGCACGTTAGATATTGAAATTGCTTTATGACGCCACAATTAAATGTTACAAAACACGTTCAACGTCGTTGGTACTCGCAGGATTTCTGGAATGTTCGGTGTTAGTCACATTGCAGAGGATGTACCCCCCACGTTGCGCCGTGCACGTCCACGAGCCGGCTGGCTATCAGGTGGCTTTAGTATTTTGACTGAGCACAAAATCACATGAAATAAAGAATAAGATTTACACGTATTTATTTGTATTTAATTTTTACAAGATGTATCTCCATGCAATGGAATACACGTTATATGTTTATTTACTTACTTATTTATTTGTTTGATTGTTTTTTTGGACGCACACACACTTACTTGAAATTATCCTTGAACTGGGAGATCTTGTTCTATATAGCTCCATAGATCTTGTTCTATATAGCTCTCATAGCTCATGCTGTTTGCAGTAAGTCGCCCTGGAAAAAACGTGGGCCTACCTGTAATTATTATTATTATTATTATTATTATCAATAATAATAATAATAACAATAATAATAATAATTATTATTATTATTATTATTGTTGTTGTTGTTGCTGCACGTTTGCATTTGTTTTGAAGTCTTAGTTTGTTGAGCACATTAATGTAATAATGTAAGGTTTTGTTAGCTGCAGAGCAGTTTATACAGCTGTCAACAGTTTATATTTAAGGTTTTCTGCAGTGACGTTTGTTGTTCTTCGCCGGAGGGAATCCTCCCACGTGTGCCTCCCACTGGAAAGATCGCATTGCGTTCCTATCGGTTTATTCCTGGCGTGTCCTGCCCGCGGTTTAGCCCAGTGGAGAGGCTGCGATCCCGGTCGTTTCGCGAATCCGAGACGGACTGACTGACTGCAAACCCGGCTCAGAGACACGAAAGGCCGCGATAAAAACCGCCGCTAATACTGCAGTGCCGCTGTTCTCGTGGCTACCTGTGCTCCCGCGCTGCCCGGGACACTGTGAGGACGGAGGCAAAGAGGAGAAATTCGAACGGTTTGATGAAACTGTCGCGTTTTTGCCGCTCTGGGTCGTGTCAGCACAGCGTTTTGACATCACTGGCATGGCGTTCTTGACACCTGGGACAGTGAGGGCAGGTGTCTGCTGGTTTCTGTGGGTGTGGCGGAGTGCCTGTTGGTTAGGCGGACCTGTGGCTTAACGACAGGCGGTTTCAGGGTCACCAGCGTCCTTCCATCAAGCGAATCGGGAAACCTGACAGGCTTCAGTCCAGCTGTAGAAATTCAGACCGTGTTTACGATTTTAATTGCTGATCTGATGTAATCACTGATTGCAAGAGACAAGGGAATGGAAAGTAATCTGGCTCACAATTAACTGCTAATTGCACAAGAAAAGATTTGTAATGAAACTGGCACGCCTGCTATATTGTATTTCGATGATAAAGTACATCCGTACAATGTCAGAGTGCTGATGTGGACCATTCTAAACCTCACCGCACATCGATGTCTGGATTCTGTGTTACAGTCACGGTTTCAGGAAATGCTTCTTATTTTCCCAAGTCATGTTTTCCCAGCGTACCTCAGAACCCGTTTTCGTCACCTGATCGAGAGAACGTCCGTGCAGTTCATCCGTCACGGTGACAGTATTTGAACCGTGTTGTTTGTCTGGGTATGGACACGCGGCTGCGCCTGGAACATCCTGCCAAGGCTGCTGTTATTGATTAGGTGAATCTGTGTTTCCCCGGGTTTGTCTGCAGTTGATGTTGACTCTGTTTGGGGAATGATTTTCCCACTCACCTGAGGCCAAACAGGTTATATTTACCCACAGCCTCTGGGCCCAGGTTTATCCGCACAGGCCGCCTAGTTATAATCGTTCAGGGATTGAACTCTTTATATCCACTCCTATTTTTTTTATTCCTTACCATGTATTTATTTTCTGTTCTGTTGGTTCATCATTTCCCATTTAGTCGTGAGCAGTTGGTTCTCTTTGAGCGGGCGTGAGTGCCAGGGCCCGTGTGTTCGTAGTGACCAGCCCAGTGTATGTGCTTGCCAGGCAGTAGCGTGGGCATAGTCCAGCGTGTTCAGTGCCTGGCACAGATCTCGAGGCTCGTGCCTGGTGCCACCGCCTCCCTGCCCACTCAGCAGCGTGACGGGCAAACGCCGTCTCTCTGGTGGGATAGAAGTTCACACCCTTTAGCGCGGGATGCTAACGCGTCTAACGTTCAAGCTTCAAAGCGACCATCGGGGGACTTATTAAGCTGTGATGCCAAACGTCTGAGCACGCTCAGAAAGTCGTCGGTGGAGGCGAGGGAACTCGGACAGCCCGACGGTGCCCTTCCTGATCTTTTCCGTCATAAGTCTTCCTCTCTTCCTTCCTGATCTTTTCCGTCATAAGTCTTCCTCTCTTCCTTCCTGATCTTTTCCGTCATAAGTCTTCCTCTCTTCCTTCCTGATCTTTTCCGTAATAAGTCTTCCTCTCTTCCTTCCTGATCTTTTCCGTAATAAGTCTTCCTCCCTTCCTTCCCCCTGCGGGGTCATTCTTCTTGCCCCCCCCCGGTCTGTTTCAGTGGGAAAGCACTGATGCCCCGTTAGAGGAGGGTCTGGGTTTAGAATCCCAGCTGGCCTTGGGCCTCTCTGCGTGGAGTATGCATGTTCCCCCCATGTCCTCTTGGGCGGGGTTCCTTCCCCAGCCAAGACATGTAGCCCGGGGATTACTGATGAAAATTAGCCTCCATGGCTAACTCTGGCACATTTACATGTGTTTTATTTTCTCCATTGTGGTGATTTAAAATGTTGTATTCCAAGCAAATTTCAAGCGAGAGGAAATCCAGACGAAAGATATGAAGAAAACCTCAGAAAAAAATACAAGCTGCATAAATTATTGATCCTGTGTCTGACCCAGATATTTGAAGCAGAGCCGTTGCATGTTTTTGTGTTGGTCAAATTAGTATTCTGGACCGAGGTAAAAAGTGGTGACCGGTTGTGTTAGCAGTTACCAGATTTTAGGAGCTCCTGTTTGGGTGGAAGAGCTGAGGGTAAGGCCGATGGCTTCAGGGGATGATTCTAACGTGTCAGAGATTAACTGGCTTTAAACTAAAACGATTCACAGTACATTACAGGGCAAATTTAAATCATGGGGATACAATAACACAAGTCACTTGAAAAGAATCACCTATGAATCACTTGAAAAGAATCACCTATCACCTATGATAGTCTGAAAAAAAATGAAATAGATACAAGCTGTTATGATTTGTGGACAAAGTATTGCCCTGTAGACCAGGGGTTCACAAAACTGGGGGTTGTGATCCCATACGGGTCTCCTGATTCGAAGATGGGGTCGCCTGAAAATTTGGGGGTCAAGAAAAGAAAATTTGTAATTTTTTTGTCTTTCTGAAATTTGTGAATGCAGGTTACTACATGTGGAACATCACAACAACCCGACCATAATAAAACAACGAGGCAGCAGAGGTTGTGGGGTATCGCCAGTGTAATTACAGCTAAGCGGTGTTGTTGGGCACAAGGCCTGTGTGTGGGTGGTCTGTTGTAGGCGCGTAAATCTGTGAGCATTAATTTGGGGTCGCACCAGAAAAAACGTTTGGGAGGGTCTGCTCTAGACACAATAGAATTATTCTGCATTTAATGATTATAACTGCTCCCAGGAGTTTAAAAAAACACAGAGGGGAAAAAAAAACCCCATTTGCTATCTGAATTGCTACAAAATTGGATAATGTGGCCTTGGTCCCCTGATTGGTAATAAAATATGAACTGTAAATATCCAGCCAGACCAATAGCACTTCTCTTAATCCATCCTGTAATAGACGCAGATTAGATTGACAATTTATTTAATTATTGTCTCGCAAAGGCATTAGTTTATCTGGATGGGAAAAGTGCTTTTGATCTCTCTAACATTCAGCGTACTTACTCAATGCTGCGAGCGGAACTGAACGAGATGGAAATTGCTTGCTGGGATTGATTTCCTTTTATGATTTATACATTAGATTCAATCAAGCCAAGCGCCAATGCCTTGTAATTGTGAAACAAATGCATATTCTTACACGCTAAAAATAGTGGTGTGTTCTTTTGTCTTTCTTAAGAAGACAGGCGATGTGGGACAAGCCTTGAAAAAGTTAAAAGCAGCCTGTTTTAAATGAGACAGAAGAACGGCACAATGCGCTGTGTGTTGCGGGTTCAAATCCAGTAATTATGTCGTCATGCCTCATTCACACAAAAGCATTTTTTTTTTACCAACTCCCACTTCTGACTGCGTTAGTGGGCGCTGTACGTGGGGGGGGGATTGTTAAGCTGTTCACGACTGTGATGAGCGAGGCCGGGATGTGCACACGCGTGTTCGGGTCGGAGCTGAACACGCAATCGGCACGGTTGTGGGGACTCGTCTGATTTGGCGAAAGTTGAACTCATGACACAAATTATTGTGTCAGCATTCCATTTTTATAAATCGGTCCAGTTTCACAAAAAAACTGAAGTGAAAGCAAAAGCCAAGTGAGGAGGTGACCGGAATACTGACACAGTGAGCTGTGAGTCAGGGACATAGCCCAGTCCTGGGGGGGGGGGGGGGGGGGGTGGGGGGGGGGGGGTGGGGGGGGGGGCACACAGTCAAGATATTGATCTCCTGGGGCGACTGAGCGGCGGATGTTTCCCTTTCTGTCTCTGTAAGAGATAAAAACCCAACTCAGTCCCAGGGGAAAGACATGATACAGCTGAGCTGTACAAAAGGGGTCTTCCTCGCTGGTCCCAGAGGACTGCATGGACTGCTGGTTTTCTCTGTCACTGACTGGCGAGTTTGGCCAGTCTGAGCAGGTGATTACACAGGTAACTCGCCTCACCTGGTTTGTCTCGGGAATGAATTTGTCGCTGCCGATCCTCCCATCGTGGCGGGAGCACGGTTTGGGGAGCTGTGCCCTGCTCGTAAGGCCGTGTCGTTTTTCGCTGCTCTGTTTTGAAGCCCCCTGTTGTTCGCTGGGAAGGTGGACGGCGAGCATTTTGAATGTGGGTGCGATAATGAGCTGGTCCTGGAGGTCGAGAGGTACTGGAGCACAGCAGTGGCTGCATAGCCGCGTGTGGGCGGAGCTCAGCGGCGTAACCATGGGAGATAACGACCCAAACTGTTCACCTTCATCAAACCACACGCTGATTAATGTCAGCTCCAACTCACGCCCGTAAGTCTCCGAGGGGAGGGAACTGTGCCCCCCCCCCCCCTCACCCAACCCCCCCTGTCAGAGCGAGGAGAGGATTATTAACTGTGGCACATCCTGGGTGCGTTGATGTAAGCGGTTGTAGCGTATTTCGGAACACAGAGGATGCATGGGGGCTTTTTGAAAGTGCCGAGCGGCACTCAGTCTTACTGACGGTCTGCAGGTGAGAAGAACACGGTGTGATTCTGCGAGGAAGTGGCAGAGCACAGTCACGCAAGGTTTGGCAGACTGCTTGCATCTCGGTGCAAGAGGCTGAGAATCTATATGATTTGGAAAGTTCAGTCAGTTTACGTGGAAAGTCGTGAGCTGTTGTTGTCAGCTCGGATATTCAGTCTGTTTGTTTGCATGGTGCTTTACTTTTTAGGTCCTTCTGTTGAATTCAGTTGAGAACAGCGTGTTATGAGCTGTGTGATTACATTGACCTGCTATAAGTCACAGTGTTACATTTCTGATATTTATGAACCAGCGATGACAGCAATATGACTTTGCACACTGCCACGCTAATTAAAATAAAGCACCTATTTAGTCTCTAGCACATTCTTGTACATTTTGCTTCAGAACAGTGCATTTTAAAATACTGTACTGTGTGTGTTTGTGTGTGTGTTTCTGTCTGTGTCTGTTTGTGTTTCTGTCTGTGTGTGTTTCTCTGTGTCTGTGTGTGTGTTTCTGTGGGTGAGTTTGTGATTCTGTCTGTGTGTGTTTCTGTGTGTGTTATTGTCTATGTGTGTGTTAGTGTGTGTGTTTCTGTCTGTGTCTGTTTGTGTTTCTGTCTGTGGGTTTCTGTGGGTGTGTGTGTGTGTCTGTGTGCGTGTGTGTGTGTGTGTGTGTTAGCGCCTGTGTGTGTGTGTTTGTGTGCATGCGTGTGCGTGTGTGTGTTAGCGTCTGTGTGTGTGTGTTTGTGTGCATGCGTATGTGTGTTTGTGTGCATGCGTGTGTGTGTGTGTGTGTGTGTTAGCGTCTGTGTGTTTGTGTGCATGCGTGTGCGTGTGTGTGTGTGTGTGTGTGTTAGCGTGTGTGTGTGTGTGTTTGTGTCTGTGTGCGTGTGTGTGTGTGTTAGCGTCTGTGTGCGTGTGTGTGTGTGTGTGTTTGTGTCTGTGTGCGTGTGTGTGTGTGTGTGTGTGTGTGTTAGCGTCTGTGTGTCTGTGTTTGTGTGTGTAGAGTTAGGGTTGAATAAAGAAAGCTGCAGGAGTGAATTGGGCTTTTTCTCCAAAGCGGTAATCTGAGGATTACTCTGCAAAGCGACATTTTCCCGCTTTGTGTGTTTGGAGCGGTCGGGCTCCTGTTCTCCTCCGCGATTATGGCTCTGCTCCCGGGGCTCAGGGCAGGTGCCCCGAACGGGGCTCCAGTGGAGATGGGGGGGGGGGTCTTTAAATATGTAAGATGCTGTTTCTGTGCCATGAGGGCCAGAGCTTTCTGGAATGCCGCTTCTGCGGCTTTTATCCGGCAGCTGCGGGGAAGCGGCTGGAGAGTAGGCGTGTCTCCCGATTAGCCCCGCCCAGCTTCCGGAATGCCGTTACCCTGTGCTCTCAGGCGATTTAACGGGGGGGGTTAATTTTGGGAGCGCTCCGGTCTTCCCTGGATCTCCGTGATACAGCCCGAGAGATTCCTGAGCGTCGGTCCCTCCTGCCCGGGAAGTGGTGAGTGGGTGTGGCCCGAGTCTCTCTCACAGAGATGACATCCAGCAGTGCTCTAACAGTCAGCTTTGAGCTGCTTTTAAACTCATAAGAGCTCCCACAGCAGACTAAGCAGCCGGGCTCCTGAAGCAGATTGATGGAACAGTGAAACAGATTGATGGAACACTGAAGCAGATTGATGGAACATTTGATGCCAATTGATGGAACACTGAAGCAGATTGATGGAACATTTGATGCCGATTGATGGAGCATTGACGCAGATTGATGGAACACTGACGCAGATTGA
The DNA here is from genome assembly GCF_013347855.1 of Anguilla anguilla. Lineage (NCBI taxonomy): Eukaryota > Metazoa > Chordata > Actinopteri > Anguilliformes > Anguillidae > Anguilla > Anguilla anguilla. The sequence continues at coordinate 34,724,023 of NC_049216.1, read as the reverse complement.
TGGAACACTGACGCAGATTGATGGAACACTGACGCAGATTGATGGAACACTGACACAGATTGATGGAACACTGACGCAGATTGATGGAACACTGAAGCAGATTGATGGAACACTGACGCAGATTGATGGAACACTGACGCAGATTGATGGAACACTGACGCAGATTGATGGAACACTGACGCAGATTGATGGAACATTGTCACCAGCCATTGGAACCTGTGGCTCAGAATTCCAGAAGGGACACAGACTGTTTCTTTGAGGTTGAAAGATGACTGGCCATTTGAAGATGTTCCCCAGGGGTGACTGGCAGATTGATGGGGCCAGTCTTGAGATCCGAACTCTGCCTGGTTCACGTATCGATTGCTGGCGAAAGAGAAAAAAGCAGAAACGTTGCGGGCTGTGAGAGGAACAGCCGTTACTTTACTTGGGAAGGTCAGACGCGGACGGCGCGCGCTGAAATCACACGCTCCATTCTTCTGACATGAAGAGCGCTAAAGACATTATGGGGCCATAAAATATAATGACCTATTTTGTCTGTGAGATAGATGGGGGATGCTCTGTCTTACTCAGATTAAGCCAGTAAAATCCCTCTGTTCTCTCCACAAACAGTTCCTCACAGAGGAAACATGCGTTTCCTAGGACAGGCGTTAGTGCTCTCCGAATCAAAACTGCCTCACAACCCCCCCCCCCCCACCCCTCAAGATGTCGTACCTCACAGCAGCAGTGGGATGTCCTGAGCAGACCTATCTGCTTAGCGCTGACCAGTTTGGCTGACCCCATGTGTATGCCTGCAGACACTGTGTTGCCAGGGAAACAGACACAGGGAAGAGAGAGAGAGATAAGACGTCCAGCTGAGTATTGAGTCCACAGTCTGATGGACAGGCCTGTTATTGAGCCCCAAAATTCCCTTCCTGTTCAGAGAGGAGATGAATTGAGTCTGAGTATGACTCATAGGAGCTGTGATAATGTTGAGACCCCCCCTCATGACAGGTAGGCCTACACATGGAAAGCAAATTGGTTTATAGTTGACAGGGCAATTCTTCTGTCACTCCCCCCTGAGGGACTGACCACTGCACTAGCAAGCTGTTACCACTAGAGGTGTCAGAGGGTGGGAATAAGTCCAGCAAAGGAGTCACAGCCAATAGGAATCTTGCTGGCTTGTTTCCTCTTTTTCCCTGAGTCACCGACAGGCTGTTATAGAGTGTTATCTTTTATGAGTTAAAAGATCATGCTCATCCTGGGTCAGTACTTCTACTCCTGACATGCTTCATGAATAAGAGCTCATGGAAAGCTTTATGAATACATGCCCTGATGTTCCTCTGTGTGGATTTGGAGGTTTAGGGCACTATAACTACTTGACCACTGGAAACTGAATGCATAGTTGATCCCAAACCTCTCCCAGTGCTGTAATACGGAGTTTCATTGCTGTGCTGTGTTCCCCGAGTCCTTCATCATCGTACGGCGTGAGGGCCTTCATCATCGTACAGCGTGAGGGCGATGGGCTGTTCACGCAGCGCTCGTACATTCTCGCAGCTGATTGGCTCCAGCGATGTTTCGGCCAGACCCTCTCCCCGCTTCCTGTCCGTAAACTGCCACGTTCACCGTCTGAGCCTTTGCTTAACTTCCTGTTAGCTTTTTTATTTTGATGTTGATTCTTTTCACTTGGCATTTATTTCGCTGGTTGAGTACTTAGATGAGGGCCGCCCAACCCTGTTCCTGGAGATCTACCATCCCGTAGGTTTTCACTCCAAAGCGCACTTCATTCAAAAGCTGGAGATCTCATTGAGCTGCAGATTAGTAGAGCCTGGTGTGCCAAATTAGGGTTGCAATGAAAACCTACAGGACGGAGTGTGGCGCAGTGGGTAAGGAACTGCGCTTGTAACCGAAAGGTCGCAGGTTCGAATCCCGGGTAAGGACACTGCCGTTGTACCCTTGAGCAAGGTACTTAACCTGCATTGCTTCAGTATATATCCAGCTGTATAAATGGATACAATGTAAAGTGCTAAGTAAAAGTTGTGTAAGTCGCTCTGGATAAGAGCGTCTGCTAAATGCCTATAATGTAATGTAATGTAATGGAACAGCGTTTGGGAACCCCTGACCTATCAAAGAAATTAAAATAATTTCTACACGACCGAACGGGACAAGAGGTCAGCGTGCAATCTGTTGCAAACAAACAAACGGTGCATCAGAGCAACAGTGGGTACTTAAAAAGGGTGCAGGGATGCAGAAGAGCAGTTGGTCCCCACAGCTGTGAGATGGTACGTCAGTTATTCTGTATTTTACACACACTGCTCTGCCATTCATCTCAAGTGAACGGGCTGGGCTCAGACTATGGCTGTGGGTATATCTTCCTCGGTTATGTGTGCTAATCTGTCCTTTTTTTAAAAAGCTTAATATAACTTGGCTGTAAATTGTCTCCTGCAGGAGAGCGAATAAAGTAGGCCAAGACTGCAGACACGGTGCTGAGGTGTGCTGTCGCATAAAGAAAGAGCGTAGGCTTGTCGTTATGGGAAAAAAGTGTCCCACATTAGCAGGAGGATAATAAATAAAAATTGTGGCATGTATCTGGCCCAGGATTTGGGCAGGTGGGGTAATATCGGCCTCTCTGTTCCAGAGCAAGGTGACTGGCCTCAGGTGCGTTCACCTGTCTGAGCGGTTAGTACATACAAGGCTGTTCAAGTTGCCATGTTTGAAAACGTAACCTGATTACATTAAAAATAACATTTACCAAAACATTCCCAGGTACTGTAGGACACTGCCATTATACCCTTAAGCAAGGTACAGCACCTGCCTTACACTTCAGTATACTGTGTGTCCAGCTATATAAATTGATGTTTTGTAAGAATGCAAAAACTGCGTAAGTCGCTCTGGATAAGAGCGTCTGCTAAATGCCTGTAATCTAATCCAATGTAATGTAGTGAAATGGAATTGATCCCCACCGCCGGTGATGTTGGAAAGCCTGAGCTCTGGCGTTGCTCTGTGAGACGAGCACGGCGCATGAGACCAGGCCCTGCAGAGGGGACGGGTTTAGCCTGGTAAAGACCAGGTCCTGCAGAGAGGACGGGTTTAACCTGGTAAAGACCAGGTCCTGCAGAGGGGGGGCGGGTTTAACCTGGTACAGACCAGGTCCTGCAGAGGGGACGGGTTTAACCTGGTAAAGACCAGGTCCTGCAGAGGGGACGGGTTTAGCCTGGTAAAGACCAGGTCCTGCAGAGAGGACGGGTTTAACCTGGTAAAGACCAGGTCCTGCAGAGGGGGGGCGGGTTTAACCTGGTACAGACCAGGTCCTGCAGAGGGGACGGGTTTAACCTGGTAAAGACCAGGTCCTGCAGAGGGGACGGGTTTAGCCTGGTAAAGACCAGGTCCTGCAGAGAGGACGGGTTTAGCCTGGTAAAGACCAGGTCCTGCAGAGGGGACGGGTTTAGCCTGGTAAAGACCAGGTCCTGCAGAGGGGACGGGTTTAGCCTGGTAAAGACCAGGTCCTGCAGAGAGGACGGGTTTAGCCTGGTAAAGACCAGGTCCTGCAGAGGGGACAGGTTTAGCCTGGTAAAGACCAGGTCCTGCAGAGGGGGTTTAACCTGGTAAAGACCAGGTCCTGCAGAGGGGGTTTAACCTGGTAAAGACCAGGTCCTGCAGAGGGGACGGGTTTAGCCTGGTAAAGACCAGGTCCTGCAGAGAGGGTTTAGCCTGGTAAAGACCAGGTCCTGCAGAGGGGACAGGTTTAGCCTGGTAAAGACCAGGTCCTGCAGAGGGGGTTTAACCTGGTAAAGACCAGGTCCTGTAGAGGGGGTTTAACCTGGTAAAGACCAGGTCCTGCAGAGGGGACGGGTTTAGCCTGGTAAAGACCAGGTCCTGCAGAGGGGGTTTAACCTGGTAAAGACCAGGTCCTGCAGAGGGGGTTTAACCTGGTAAAGACCAGGTCCTGCAGAGGGGGTTTAGCCTGGTAAAGACCAGGTCCTGCAGAGGGGGTTTAGCCTGGTAAAGACCAGGTCCTGCAGAGGGGACAGGTTTAGCCTGGTAAATGATCACTCTGCTCACTGAAGCTCCCTCTGCTGCTTTATGCTCATCGGTAGCACGGAAGCTGAAGCTGTCTGCTGTGGCGCTCCGCTTGTGTAAGGCTGTGGGAAAGCATTAGGCCACGCCCCTGGGGTGGGGGTATGGGGGTGCACTCTGTCCCAGTGGTATTAGCTGGGGTCTCGGTTCCAGGATCACTGATGAGAGCTCCCAGGCGGGTGGGGGCAGAATGAGGGAGGGCGGGGGGCGGGAGCGGGGACAGGCGCGGGGGGGGGGTGTTATGTTTGCAGACCACCGTTACCGTGGCACCCCACGTGAGGGGTCTGCGCAAAGGAGTTTCCACTGCAGCTTGGGGCAGCAAGAGAGAGAGAGATAGTGTGTGTGAGAGAGAGAGATGGAGAGAGTGTGTGTGTGTGAGAGAGATAGAGAGAGAGAGAGATAGTGTGTGTGTGAGAGAGAGAGAGAGAGAGTGTGTGTGTGTGAGAGAGAGAGAGAGAGAGAGAGAGAGTGTGTGTGTGAGAGAGAGAGATGGAGAGAGTGTGTGTGTGTGAGAGAGATAGAGAGAGAGAGAGATAGTGTGTGTGTGAGAGAGAGAGAGAGAGTGTGTGTGTGTGAGAGAGAGAGAGAGAGAGAGATAGTGTGTGTGTGAGAGAGAGAGATGGAGAGAGTGTGTGTGAGAGAGAGAGATAGAGAGAGATAGTGTGTGTGTGTGTGAGAGAGAGAGAGATAGAGATAACGTGTGTGTGAGAGAGATAGAGAGAGAGAGTGTGTGTGTGAGAGATAGAGAGATGGAGAGAGGGTGTGTGTGAGAGAGAGAGAGAGAGAGAGAGAGACACCTTGTCACTGGCAGATCACCCCAAGGAAAAACCCCCTCGTTTTGATTGACGATGTTTTGGGAGGGATCACCTCGGGTTTCTGCAGATCGGCAGTTTCCAGGGTGTGTGTGTGTAACCCGAGACTGTGCCTGGGGCTGGGGGGGGGCAGACAGGCGGGGGGGTCGGGGGGGCAGAGTAAGTAAACAGTGAAGCCGGGGCACGTGGGAAGGCACGGTAGGCCACACTGTGCCGTGGGTCTCCTCAGCTTTCAAAGCCATGGGACGCTGCAGTGCCGCGCGGCACACAGAGTACATTTCACCCTGACGGAGCGCATGTGATCCCTGCTGCAGTCACATTCACTCTGCTGGAGTCAAATTACACTGGACCTTCTGCGTTAGCCTTCTCTATCACACCGTGCGTTCGAGTTTGAGCGATTAGATCTGGATGACTTATCAGCGCATGTGTGTGGCTTCGTAAAGCCTGCTGTTGGGGTCTGTCGCTTTCTGGATTGTTATTAGAGGATTGTGGGGTTTTGTGTCTGTGGGGTGTGTGGATTGTGATTGGTGGAGTGTGGGGTTTTGTGTCTGTGTGGATTGTGAGTGCAGGAGTGTGGGGTTTTGTGTCTGTGGGGTGTGTGGATTGTGATTGCAGGAGTGTGGGGATTTGTGTCTGTGGGGTGTGTGGATTGTGATTGCAGGAGTGTGGGGTTTCAAGGCTGTGTGGATTGTGAGTGCAGGAGTGTGAGGTTGTGTGTCTGTGGGGTGTGTGGACGTGTGCCAGTCAGCGATGTTTAATTATTGGCTGAAGCTCAGAGCATCCAGGACTCCAGGGCTTTCTGATCCCTGGAATTGAAGGCTTTATATATTTCCTCATTTCCCCAATGTCCTGCTTCAAAAGGACTGTTCTTCCTCTCGACACCTGTCTGAACGTGCAGCTTTATCTATTTTACCCTCGTTAAAAAAGTTCTCTTTGATGCTTCGGTGGAGTTTAGCACTTTAGCCAGCCCAGCTCTATCTGTCCTCATCATGAGTTGTCTTGACCTACTTTCTCCGTCAGTCGAAGCTCTGTTTGACTCTCTCTGACATCCGCTGCTCCTGTCTGCTTGTCGTCGCAGAGAGCGCAGTAAGGCGAGCGGCGTCTGCGTGCGATTCTTCCTGACCTCGCGTTTTTCACGAGGAAGTTTGATTTACGGCGCCCCCGCTCGGCCTTGTTGCCCTGTTCGGAACCCACCGGCGGCACATAAATAATTCATGCCGAGCTGGCTTTCATAAGGAGACGTACAGAAACCGGTTGTCTCCCCGAATATCTGGGACGCGCGTGAGGAATGAATGCGCTTTTACAGGTGCACTTGGGGTGAAACGCCGAGCTCCCCAGACACATTAACTCCAGCTCCGGTAGGTGTTTGTTAAAGGCCTAATTTATAGCCAGAAGCGGCCTACAATTAAATGCCAGGCCTGTCTCCTAATTATGTGTGTGGGGCTAAATTGGGAAGCCTTTGATGAACACTAACCTGGGGAGGGCGTGATGAAGAAGTCACTTACATGGCGTTCTGCCCCCTGCTCTGTGGGCTGGGGGTTTGGGGGAGGGGGGGGGGGGCTTCAGCTGACATGGTTTACGAAATTACCCAACACAACTGTGGGTAAAAATCTTCGAGGGGCATTCATCTGTCCAGCCACACCACCGCCACTACGTGCCGTAACCAACACAAACCTGAGCCGCCGGTCTCCAGTGGTTTTTCTATTTCCTGCCCCTGCCGCAGCGATGGGACTGACGAATTTAGCCACCCCCCACCCCCCCCCCCCCCCACGTCACAATGGGAGACAGGAACCACCCCCCTGTCGAACAGGAGTGACCGACGGCCAAAATAAACCGGCATGCCTACCCGGCTATATTTATTGTCCTGAATGCCCGTCCGGATGACCTCTGGAGCGGTACATGCTCTGCAGTTTGAGGCCCAGCAGTGTGTGGGGGGGGGTCATTTTGTTTGCACCGAGAGACAAACAGGATTATTAAAGTACCTCACACCACTTCAGGTCAAAAAGAATATGTTTTGACTTCAGAGCTACTGGAAGGTGTTTACTCAAGGACTGCCTCCCTCTTCACTAATGAATGAGCGCTCTGTGGCGTCGCGGAAGGGGATTGGCTGGTTGAGGTGGAGTGACACGGTGGTCAGAGGGGTGTGGAGAGCGGAAAGCACTTCCTCATTAGTGCTGCTAGAGCAGGACCGCCCAGCCCTGTTCCTGGAGATCTACCGTCCCATAGGTTTTCACTACAACCCCAACAGAGCACACCTCATTCAATAACTAGAGCAGGGCCGCCCAACCCTGTTCTTGGAGGTCTACCATCCCGTGGGATTTCACTACAGCCCTAACAGAGCACACCTCATTAGTTAGAGATCTTGTTGAGCTGCTAATTAGTAGAATCAAGTGTGGCAAATTATGGTTGAATTGAAAAGGTACAGGACTGTAGTGTAGATCTCCAGGAACAAGGTTGGGCAGCCCTGTGCTAGAGCAATCTTGACGATAGTCTTGCGTAGCGTAGCTCAGCCAGTGCTTAAGGTGAATACAAACAAAAAGCTGTCCAAACAGAACAAAAGAAGAAGAAAAAAATGAAACAGGCATGGATTCAATCAGTGTCCTGAGCTGAACCGTATATATGTTGGCAGAGTTTCGTTTTTGTTTCTTCATGAACAACATTCGATGAATTCACCTGGGAAATAAACGTGTTGAAGCTGTGTCTCTGAAGAAAGGAAGATCTTGTGTTGATTTGTTAGTCAAATGTCTGGACAAATGCTGATTGAGTCTTGTCTGTACTGTTTAGGTCAGGGGCGTTCCAGTCTTATTTGGAAAGGGCCGGTTTTTGTGGGTGCAGGTTTCTTGTTTCAGCTCAGCACCACGGCACCTGATTCAACTAATTAACTAATCGTGGTCTTCAATTAAGGCCTTGATAAGTGGAATCAGATGACACAATGCTGGGCTGGAACAGAAACCCGCACCCACACCAGCCCCTTTTCGGATGAGATTGCACACCCCTGATGTAGATGAAGTGCAGTAAGATGTGGGGACTCTCACTGCCTGGTCGGCTCACACGAACACTCTCTCACACAGCAATGGAGCCAGAAATATAGATCATTTTAGTTGCTTGTATTTTAGCTGCATTGCTGTAGGTGGATGTATGCTCTGCCCTTTGTACTGGGCATGTATGTATGCTCTGCGGTCTCTTCCTTACTGTCCACACACATTCCAGTTGTCATGGCGCTCGGAGGTTAATCATTGACCCTGCCAGTGTTGAATGCACTCCTGGCGCTGAACTACTTCTGTAGGTCGCTCTGGATTTTGAACATGGGCTAAATACTGAAGCACAGCTGCAAATTCTGCAGAGTTCTGGAGGGCTGTCTCCAGTGTCTCCTGGTACCTAACTGACAGCTGAAGACTGTTCCTGTTTCCCAGCACGATGAATCTAATTTTAGTCTAATCCATGGTTAAACCAGCGAAAGGGTACTCGGGTAATTAGCTGATTTGGCCGGTGTAATTGATGACAGTGAAAACCTGCAGACACGCCAGCGCTGGCGTAGCCATTCCTCTCGGCTGTAAAACGTCAGCTTCATTATGAACGGAAGCCTGCCTAGCATGCTGGGATGCGCTGGCATTGCACCCTCCAGCACGGCACCTGATTGGGTGTTTACTTGCTTGGGAACATGTGATTGGATGATGTGTACCACCTGATCAGTGCGACTGACCCCTGGGTAGTGAATTCTTCGGGCAGGGGTTTGGGGGGGGTCGATTCCCTTTCAGCCAGTTAAGGAACTGAATTCAGATTCAGTCCGCGTTTTGAAAAATCCTCTTAGAACATGATGGGCATTCAACTGATTTCCAGTCCATTTCCCCGAATGTCTGAACTGAAGTGGAAATTCAGCTCAGAGAGCTCAGTAGGGAAGCACTTTGTGTCCAATGTCACTGTAAAAAAAAAAACATACTCTAAAACGGATACATCTGGATTAGTTGATTGAATGATTTATGGAGTGACGCATTTAGTCATGAATGTTATACATTAAGAGGCTCTGGCTCAGTGGTTCAGACTCAGTGGTTCAGGCTCAGTGGTTTAGACTCAGTGGTTTAGACTCAGTGGTTTAGGCTCAGTGGTTTAGGCTCAGTGGTTTAGGCTCAGTGGTTTAGGCTCAGTGGTTTAGGCTCAGTGGTTTAGGCTCAGTGGTTTAGGCTCAGTGGTTTAGGCTCAGTGCTCAGTGGTTCAGGCTCAGTGGTTTAGACTCAGTGTTTTAAGCTCAGTGGTTTAGGCTCAGTGGTTTAGACTCAGTGTTTTAAGCTCAGTGGTTTAGGCTGTTGTCTAAGGTTCTTCTAGGGTACGCAGGGTGCTCTTTCCAGTCGCTTATGTTGTCTGTCCTCGTCTCCTCGGTGATCACCTGACCTGGAAATCGATCGGGGTCCGCCATCTTTAAGGACACTCCAACTCGTTAAAGGCTCGTTGGAGGAGCTAGGAGGCTCCCGAAGGACGCTTGACCAAGGAAGCACGAGTACATCCTTTGCGGATGTTTTTTTTTTCTGGAATACCTGATGTACAAATGATTGTCCTGTGGGTGGCTGCAAACTGACAGTTGACTGAACAGCGATGTTCCATTTGCCTAACACACGTTACCTCGATTCCTTCATCCTCCATTGGGTGTAAATAACGAGTGAGGAAAGGATGTAAAGGGGTAAAGAATAAGCGATTGGAGTGAGCCCACAGTCTCAGTGGCGGTCCCCCTGCCCCCCCTCCCCCGGTCCCTCCCTGCCCCCCTCCCCTGAGATTTGGACGGAGGTGCAAGTGTTAATTTGAACGCCAGGGACGAGGGCTGGGTCTGCCTTCCCTCTGCAGGCCCAGTGTTTACCCCGACAACCGCGGCCGAGCCTGACAACAAACCCAGGGGGCGGTGGCCTCTGCAGTGGGTGTGGCCTTAGTGAGCAATCTTTAAATATCTGACGCTGTGATTGGATAATATGTAACGTGATCACCACTGTATCTTACCATGGGAAAACATGTCTGCCCAAGCAACCAACTAGTGAAGTGCTTTGTGTACAATGTAATGGTAGAAAGGGATTGACAAGTGCATTGATTGATTGATAGATAGATAAAGTGAAGCATGCAGCTCTATAGCCTCTAGGGGTGACAGGCGGCTGTTTTTGGGTCATGGGTTAGCCACGCCCGTCCTGCGGAGAGACTCTCAGCGAGGGCGCGTCACAGTGGAAACCCTCGCTGGCTTAGCGCCGTCCCAGAATTCCCCTCTCAGCATGCGTCCGTCTGTCCCTCCAGATTTTTGAGGATTATGAGGGGGGGTGGGGTGGGGGGGGGTTTCCACCCGCTGTCCCGCGCCGGTTCAGGAGGACCCCCAGCAGAAACGCCGTTATTTTTACCGCGCCTCTCGGCTGTCGCCATGGCGGCGTTCCTGATGCGCGTTCCGGGGACTGCAGTTTGGCTGTTAGAGCTGCACTGCATCCTCTCCAGTGTGTGAGATCCACTACTGGCCCTGGAGTCTCTCTCTCTCTCTCTCTCCCCCCCTCTCCCTCCATTTCCCTCTCCCCCCCCTCTGTCTTTCTCTCTCCCTCTCTCTCTTTCTCTCCATTCCTCTCTTCCCCTCTCCCCCCCCTCTGTCTTTCTGTCTGTCTCTCTCCTTCTCTCTTTGTCTTTCTCTCTCTGTCTCCCTCTATTTCCCTCTCCCCCCCCTCTCTGCATCTCTCCCCCTCCCTACCTCTCCCTCTCTCTCTCCCTGTCTTTCTGTCTATTTTTTCCTCTCATTCCCATCAGATTAAGGAATCTCTTTCAGTTCACTTCTTATTTAGGTTAAATTTCCTTGCGAATTATTGCGCTTGTGCTGGTGTAACTGTGGGATTTAAAGGCACAGCGGCCCTTTTTCTCTGTGTGTGTAAATCGGATATGATGTAAGATAGTAGCGCCCTTTTTGCCTGGAATTAAATAAAAGGCCTTTAGGCTGTGACGTGCCCACTTTAAGGGTATTTAGTGCCCGTACATATTTTTCTGTTGGAGGATGTAAAGCCTGTTCCATTTCCCGCCCCTGTCTGTGTGTCCTTTGGCAAGGACGCGCGGCCCGCTGTCTTTCAGGGGAAAGCAGTGCCCAAACTGATAAAAATTTTAGGCAGAGAGAGTCCTACGTGCATATCTGCTGCTCTGTCTTGCATAGATAAATAATTGAAGTGCCCCGTACCTCCCGGAGACCGGGTCCTTGGGATGCGCCCTGGTGTCCTGGCTTTGCGCTTCGCAGTGGGTGGAGCCAGACGGGGATGTTTACCCTTAAATGAGCGCTTCGACGCGAGCGTGCTTAAGACCGGGCCCTGCGGAGTAATCAGTGACTGGCTGGCGGCCCCCTGGGCGTGGCCAAGGCTAGCGCGTAGCGGAGCTTGGCGGGTTGCGATTGCCAGACGAGCGGAGCGCAGTCAGCTACCTGGGTGTGCTTCGCTCTCCTCCTGCTTTGAAAGGTAAGCCTCCGAAAAGTGCGGGGGGGGGGGGTGGTCGGGGGGGGTTCCCGCTCAAAGTGAGGATTTTAATTGGACATGGCGACAGGTCTGTGCTTGTTTTACAATGCCAGGGTGTGGTCGGGTGAACAGTACACTAACATGTAGGCATGTTTTGTTCTGGAGATGCTTGTGGAAGACTTGTTGTGATTATTCGTCTTTTCTGCTTCTTTTCCTCTCTCTCAGTACTTTCCTTGCTGTGTTGTGGTCCTTTGTAACAAGCAGCAGGTTCTTATTCAGCTGGAACATGCTTAGATTTTTCTACCAAATTTTTCTCAGCGCTAGGTTATGCTCTAGCCATAAAGTAACAGGTTCAGATCGATCCCAGGAAATGTATTCTTAGAAAGTTACTTTTTACAGTTACCTGAATTTATTTTTTAAATTTGCTTTCTAATGGGAAATAGAAATTCCTCAGTAGCGTGAAAGGATGCCTCAGCACCAGTGTAAAATTGTAACGTGTCAAAGATTAATTCTTTCCCAGGCCTAAATCTGCCAACAAAATGGACAGTTACGCTAATATACATAATTATTATGCCTCAGAATAAGCTTCACGGTTTTTTTGTGGCTCTGTCCTGCCAGAGTGTGCCTGCCCTGTTCTGGATTAGGAGAAGACACCAGGCGGTTATATTTAATGACACACTAACTGACTCTGACACTGAACAAGAACACAGGCAGCTTTCCTTTCTAATGTAAAACACACTCAGTGGATGTGAGCTGTAGTCTCATTACATTACATTACATTACAGGCATTTAGCAGACGCTCTTATCCAGAGCGAGTTACATGACTTTTACATTATTCATTGTCATATTCGCGATCATTAATAAATATTAAAAAACATGATGGCTCCCTGTACAGTACAGATAGCAGACCTGTTTTTTAGGTGTGTGGCAGCCAGGTAAGAGGGTTAAGTGAGGCCTCTAGATTTCTGGCTTGAGTCTTTGTCATATTCTGTACCAAACGCACTTAACCTAGATCTCATAACAAGGACGAAATGTGTGCAATTTTGTGTTGAGTCACCCTGAGTAAAGAAACACCTTTATCAAAAACGCAACCCTTAGAATCGTTGCTTGTGAAAGGACTGGCGGTTGAATTCGGTGCTTGCTTTTGCCGACGAAGGCCAGTTCAGATCAAACAGTCTGAAATTCAGAAATGGTCATTTTTTCACTATGTTTTCAGAATACGTTTCGTGTGAAGCACAGAGTTTTAGAACGTCTGCTGAGCGTTTGCTGAACGTTTGCTGAACGTTTTCTGAGCGTTTGCTGAACATTTTCTGAGCGTTTGCTGAACGTTTTTTGAGCGTTTTCTGAACATGCTGAACATTTGCTGAACGTTTGCTGAACGTTTTCTAAGCGTTTGCTGAACGTTTGCTGAACGTTTTCTGAGCGTCTGCTGTCCTCACTTCTGGGATGGAGTCCCGCCAGGCAGCTGGCAGCTTTATCGTTATGGAAACGGTCTTTTGATTTATTAACAGCTGTTTTGATAAATCTTTTTTTTTTTGTACTGTGCAAATAAGTCTTTTCTCAGGAACTCAGTTACAGATAAAAAAAATAAATTAATAAATTAAACTGGGAGTCTGGTCCTGCCCGCTGTTTTTGGTTTAGATCTGAGGAGGTCCTGAAATGCCCGGGTGCCCGTTGATGCCCGGCGGAGTCACGCCCTTGGCTCTGGGGTGAGTTTCGGGCTCTCCTGGGCATGCCCTGTTTGTCTGCACCTTCTCAGGTGTGAAAGAAGGGGACGGAAAAAGTAACTCCGATAACCTTCCGGGAACCGCCCCCTGAGAGAGGGCTAAGCCCTGTGTGTGTGTGTGTGTGTGAGAGAGAGAGTGTGTGAGTATGAGTGAGTGTGAGTGTGAGTGTGAGTGAGTGTGAGTGTGAGTGAGTGTGAGTGTGAGTGTGAGTGAGAGTGTGAGTGAGAGTGTGAGAGTGTGAGAGTGTGAGAGTGTGAGAGTGTGAGAGTGTGTGAGTGTGAGCGTGAGCGTGTGTGTGTGAGAGAGAGAGTGTGTGAGTATGAGTGAGTGTGAGTGTGAGTGAGTGTGAGTGTGAGTGTGAGTGTGAGTGTGAGTGTGAGTGAGAGTGTGAGAGTGTGAGAGTGTGAGAGTGTGTGTGTGTGTGTGTGTGGGGGCCCACAGCTCACAGATACGCTTGTGTGTTCTCTGCCTCTCTTTCAGAAAGGGGGGGGTGGGGGATGGGGGGGTGGAGGAAAGGACTCGTGGGGGTGGTGGTGGGGGGGGTGCTTGGGCCACATGACACTTTACACATTAACCAAACCCTTGTCACAGTCTGCTGTACTTTAGACGGTGTCCCGTTGGTGTCCCCCCTGGGGCTTGGCTGCTCCTCTGTAGTGTTACAGTGGTGGTTAAACGCTGAGAGCGGACTGAAGACTGACAGCGTCAGACACCTCGTATGTCACTTTATGCGTAACGTATTTAAAGAGAGGAAAGCGCTGCCGTGTGTGAAAGCGCGTCAGATCCACCACCGGAGGGGGGGATTTCATCAGGAAGGGAGGGTTTTAGTTTCGGTGCGAGCGGCTTCTCCGTTTCTCCCGCGTTTCAAAGCGGCCGCCGTCACGGGGCGGGCCGCCCGGGGGGATTGGCGTCTGCGCAGCAGCAAGGTTTGGGTCTGCGCCGTCTGCGCTGGCTGTGCTGCGATACGGGCTAAATATGCAGACGACTACAGCGGTGTGCTGTGCAGTTGAGGCTCCACTGGGGTCCTCTGCCTTTCTGTCTGGCATAGTTCTAAACCCCTGCAGTGTGGGGTCAGGGGTCGAATCCTGCAGTGTGGGGTCAGAGGTCAAATCCTGTCTGAACCAATTCTGGTTCCGTGTGTCCACAGACCTATATGAAGAAAAACACCTTAGCATACCTGCTATACATAATATAAATATAATATAATTGTATAAATGTCCAGCACCGTGAAAAAGTATTTGCCCCCTTTCCTGATTTCCTCTATTATTGCATATTTGTCTCAATGAATGGTTTCAGATCTTTAGATTAAAATGTAATATTACGCAAAGGGAACCTGAGTAAACAGAAAACACATTTTTTAAAAGTTATCGTACGCCCATATCACCCAAACATTTTTATCCTCCTCCCACACGTCCAGTCCAATACGGCGACGCTCTGTTTGCTTTTTTGGCGAAGCACGATGTCGATAGCGCAGTCACGCTCAGGCCCGATAACAGCCACTCTTGCATGCAATAGGGAGGAAAAAGGTGATTAAAAAAAAACATTGAAAAAGATTTTTTTACATTTTTTAAATTAAGGCAGATGAGATAAAAATGGAAGGTGCTGGAGGTTAGAGGGGTGTGTCTATGTGGCATTTTGGGGGGGGTGGGGGGGGGGCACGGCGCCTGCAATGCCATTGGCTGCACCCCGTTGCTGTGGGCCCGCCAGCTACGCGCCGGGTTGCCAGTACCTCACCCAAACCCCTCATCCAGGAGGACGAGGAATCCTGCGCGGCTGGCAGTTGTGGTGGGCGGAGCCACGGTGCTACTGCAGAGCTCCCTGGTGCCGCTCTCAGGTGTTGTGGGGCTCCTGTTGATTGCGCTGCTGAGAGGGAACAGTGCGTTCTGTTTGGTTCAGAGTTCCTGTTCCAGTCACTCAGCCAGCCTGGGCTTTCTCCGGGCGCTCTCTTTATGTTTATATGAATCTTTAACCAGTCTCTCACGCTCTCATTTTCGCTCTCTTTCTCTCACCTCTCTTTCCCTCATTCTGTCTCTTCTCCATCTCTCTCCCACTCTCGCTCTGTTCCTCTCTCTCATTTTCTCTCTTCCTTGTTCTCTCTCAGTTTCTCTCTGTCTCTCCTGCTCTCTCTCGTTCTCTCTCTGTCACTCTCACTCTTTCGCTCTCTCTGTCTCCATTAGCTGTAATAAGTGCAGTCATAGTGCAGTGCTGTGCAGTGGGCGACGGTCTTGCTGGGGGGGGGGGGGGGGGGGGGGGGGGGGATCTTGTGATTTTGTCTGATGCAGGAGAGATGCCTGCTCTGTCGTTTCACATCCCCAGGGCCTGTAGTCATCGTGGATCGTTTAGTGGGCTTGCTTCTGCTCAGGCGGCTGGTGGAGTGGTCTGTAGGGGGCGCACTAACACGGAAACAAATAGGGAAGTGATGTCTGGGTAAATATTGACCCTGTAAAGATGTCTCTGTTTTACAGGCACCGTGTTATGGAAAATGAATCATATCACAATATGAGTGTCCATCCCCTTGTGTAGCGTCCTCTCTGGGCCTGGATGAGTCACATCGGGTCCCTGGCTCATCCATGGCCTGTTTTGCTAATTATCAGGCATTTGAACGTATCTGTGTGTTTAAGATCAGATGTGGGTGATTGTGTGTGTGTGTGTGTGTGTGTGCATGCATGTGGAAGCACATATACATTAATGTTTTGATATAAGTGCATACATAAGTATGTATGATAGTACACATGCATGTGTAATGGCGATTCTGATTTCCTCAACTGTCATTATCCTGACTGCTCATGGGTGTAGCAGTACATTTGTGATGTCACAGTGGAATATTCAAACGGCATATCGGTGTCAGTATTACTAGTAGAGTATCACAGCATCATAGTAGGATATCACAATATCTCTGTACTATATCAGACTGACAGTAGAATATCACAGTATCACAGTATAATAGAGAAATATCACAGTATCACAATTGAATGTCACAACATCAGTGGAATATCAGTATGACAGTAGAGTATCACAATATCACAGTAGAGTATCACAGTCCACTTGGCCAGAGAGTGAGGCTGGGGGGCTGGGGGGGGGGATTGTTTCTTGCAGAGCTTCTCTGGGGGTACTGTATTTTATTCTTTATTCACGGTTAGTTAGGCCGGCTTTCGAGGGCGGGAAAGAGCTGTCAGACTTGGTCATCACCCTCTTGTGAGAGAGAGAGAGAGAGAGAGAGAGTGAGAGAGAGAGAAAGAGAGAGAGAGGGAGATACACTCACCACTGCTCCTTTTAAGGCCATTTTCCTGCAACTGTCACAGAATGTACCACTACAGTAAGACCTTATCGCACCACACGCTCACACGCGCACACACACACACACACACACACACACACACTTACACACACACATTCACACACACACACACACACAGTGTTGGGTGTGTGCTCCCCTTGTTCTGTGCGTAGCCAGCACTGGGCAGAGTGGAGTATGTACAGTATGTGCCATTGTGCAACGCAGTGGCATTATAACACAACAATGCCCTGCCGTTCTCTCTTCCCGCGAGTGCACACGGACCCGTGTGATTGGCCGCGGTGTCCCTGAGGACCCGTGTGATTGGCCACGGTGTCCCTGAGGACGCGTGTGATTGGCCGGGCCGTCCCTGAGGACGCGTGTGATTGGCCACGCCGTCCCTGAGGACGCGTGGCGCGGGTTAGCGTCGTCTCTGTCACGCAGGGAAACACACAGGCCTGGTGTCTAATGAGAGGAGAAGGCTGGCATTGTACTGCCGTCTGTAACAATGGCCTGACTAACAGGGTACCTGGACTCACCACCCCCCCCCCCCCCCCCCCCGATCTGAGCAGCGTCCCAGAATCCCTCAGCACCGTCTGTGCTTCCTGTGTTCTAGAATCTTGAGATGAGTTCATTCTTTTTTTTTTTTTTTTTTTTTTTTTTTTAATTCAGCTCCATTTTCCATGTTTCTGTCACGGTTCTTTTTAAAAAAAAATGTATTTATTTTTTGTTGATGTCAGTTAGCATTAGCAGGACAGTGAAGGATTCCTCTGTGCCCCTGACGGGGGAATATTGATATTGACGTGTGTTTTTATTAAATAAAATCGCTGAGCTGCGGGTGTCCTTGACGAATCGGAGAGAGAGTCCCCGCCACCGCTGGGAGGAGAAGGTCCTTGCTGTGACCGTCTCGGGGATAAAGGCGGGAGTTCTTCCTCTCAGAGAGAGGACGCTTTTCTCAGAGAGGCTCTGCTGCGTGGCCTTATCTCACCACCGCGTGGGCTTTAATCCGGGAGAAAATTTCATAATTATTCTGCTCTGAACTCAGAGAAAAGGATGGTGATGCTATCTGGAGTGTGGTGAGTGACAGAGTTATCTCCCACTTATTCCACAAAGGATCACGTCCAACTGAAATGGCAAATCACATAAAATTATTATGCTTATTATCATTATGTGAAGTAGGCCATACATGGTGCCCCCCCCCCTCCTGGTTATTTTGACCTTTTGGGGGGGGGGAGGGGGGTGATGCTGAATTGAGCAGGTCCACAGCAGCTGGGTGAGTTTGATCCCTCCCCCAGGACTTGCTGTCTTTGGAAACCACCCGCTGTGGAGGTCAGGAGCCCAGGCGGTGGGGTGGTGGTGAGACAGGAAGTCATACTTTCACATCCTGCCCCCCCCTTCCCCCTCTCTGCAGGCAGACATCTTTACGCGGGCCTGTCATTACCGCTAATGCGCCTCCCGGGGCTTATGGGTAAAGGGTTTGAGCCGCGGCGTCTGCCTGGTGATTTTCGGTGAACGGCACCACGGGGGGGGGGGGTCGCAGCAGGGGGGGGGGTGGGGGGATTGTGCTGCAGGGTGACGGCGGACCCTCTGGTCAGGGATGGAAGGGACGCTGAGTCACGGGGAGAAACGGCTCGTTTTTATTCAGCTTTTAGTCTGTTTCCCTCCCCCCCCCGACCTTCAGCACAGACTGAACAGCACACACACACACACACACACACTGAACAGCACAGACACACACACTGAACAGCACACACACACACACACTGAACAGCACACACACACACACTGAACAGCACACACACACACACACTGAACAGCACACACACACACACACTGAACAGCACAGACACGCAGACTGAAGAGCACAGACACACAGACTGAACAGCACAGACACACAGACTGAACAGCACAGACACACAGACTGAACAGCACAGACACGCAGACTGAAGAGCACAGACTGAACACCGCAGACTGAACAGCACACACACAGACTGAACAGCACAGACACACACACTGAACAGCACAGACACACAGACTGAACAGCACATCACACACACACTGAACAGCACAGACACGCACACTGAACAGCATAGACTGAACAGCACAGACACACAGACTGAAGAGCACAGACACACACACTGAACAGCACACACACACAGACTGAACAGCACAGACACACAGACTGAACAGCACACACACACAGACTGAAGGGCACAGACACACAGACTGAAGAGCACAGGCTAAACAGCACAGACACACAGACTGAACAGCACAGACACACAGACTGAAGAGTACAGACACAGACTGAACAGCACAGACACACAGACTGAACAGCACACACACACAGACTGAAGAGCACACACACACAGACTGAAGGGTACAGAAACACAGACTGAACAGTACACACACACACCACACACAGACTGAAGGGCACAGACACACAGACTGAAGAGCACACACACACAGACTGAAGGGCACAGACATACATCCCTGGGCTGTTGATTTTAGCGTTTTAAATAACGGCTCGCACACAGAATATAAATATTCTACAGAAACCTGTCTGGCTTGTACCAACGCATTTATAATCCCCTGTTTGCGGCAGATGGCGAATACGATTTCTCCCCCCGCCATAATACTGAACATTATGTTTTTAGCATTATGCTGGTTTATGTATTTACCGCTAGCAGTTATGACTGTAATAAGTGCTGCCGTTATCGCAGCTCTCTCTCTGCAAATCTCCTTCGGTCGCCCCGGAGAGGAGCGTCTGCTGAACGTCTGAGCGGAGGATGGGAGAGTGGCTCCTGACCGGCAGCGATGGGGGAGTAATGAGGGAGTGAGCGGTGGGAAGTGTAGCGGTGTCTAAAGGTATTAGAGTACCCGGCCTGCCGTTGGCTCGGAGTGCAGCCTTTATTGATGAAACGCCGCGCAGCCTGGAGCTAATTAGCTCAGCCCCCTGGCCTAGTTCCACCTGCCCCCCCTTACCCCCCACCCCACCCCCCCCCCTGCCTGTGTGTCCAGGGCAGGGAGAAGAGCGGGGCGGGGCGGGGCGGGGCGGGGCGGGGCGGGGCGGGGCTTGTTGGTCAGTCCCCGCCCCCTCCACCCTTGGGGCACCTGTTTTAATGGAGCACAGTGCCGGACCTTTCTGGAACAGGGTGACCGACCCGTGGGCGTTCACTGGTGGTGCCCAGAGGCACCGGCTGCCCACCGGTTGGATAAAGCGGTCTGTGATGTCACATGGCGGTAATCGGCAGAGAGGACCCCCAAATGCTGGCGCTCCTGGCGGTTTGGTGCTGCTTAGCGATGGCGGCTCACGATAGGACGGCTCATCGCCGTGGTGATCCTGTGAAGCCGGATGTAATGGTGGCTCATCGCCGTGGTGATCCTGTGAAGGCAGCTCTAATGGTGGCTCATCGCCGTGGTGATCCTGTGAAGCCGGATGTATTGGTGGCTCATCGCCGTGGTGATCCTGTGAAGCCGGATGTATTGGTGGCTCATCGCCGTGGTGATCCTGTGAAGCCGGCTCTGATGGCGGCTCATCGCCGTGGTGATCCTGTGAAGGCGGCTCTGATGGCGGCTCATCGCCGTGGTGATCCTGTGAAGGCAGCTCTGATGGTGGCTCATCGCCGTGGTGATCCTGTGAAGCCGGATGTATTGGTGGCTCATCGCCGTGGTGATCCTGTGAAGCCGGATGTATGGTGGGACATTGCCGTGGTGATCCTGTGAAGGCGGCTCTGATGGCGGCTCATCGCCGTGGTGATCCTGTGAAGGCAGCTCTGATGGTGGGACATTGCCGTGGTGATCCTGTGAAGGCGGCTCTGATGGTGGGACATCTGGTGTCTGCGGTGGCCACATTAGCGCCCTTAATGAGGCCTGTGTGTGTGTGTGTGTGTGTGTGTGTGTGTGAGTGAGTGTGAGCGGGACTGTGTGTGTGTGTGTGTGTGTGTGTGTGTGTGTGTGTGTGTGTGTGTGTGAGTGAGCGGGACTGTGTGTCTGTGTGTGTGTGTGTGTGAGTGTGTGTGTGTGTGTGTGAGTGAGCGGGACTGTGTGTGTGTGTGTGAGTGTGTGAGTGTGTGTGTGTGTGTGTGAGTGAGTGAGTGTGTGTGTGTGTGTGTGAGTGTGTGTGTGTGTGTGTGAGTGAGCGGGACTGTGTGTGTGTGTGTGTGTGTGTGTGTGAGTGTGTGTGTGACTGTGAGCATTCTGGCTCTCAGTCAGACGCTGGAGCATTAATCAATGTGCCATTTTCTCCATCATAATCTCCGTAATGTCTGCTGTCTGTATCTCTCATCTCTAAAATAAAAACCCAGATTAGTGCAGAGTGTGCTGTCCACACATCTGTGAATCTGCTGGTGACTATGCGGGACAGTGTGAGCTGTGGATGGGCAGCCTGTCCCCTTCCTGGGGGGCCGGGGGGGGCGGGGGGGAGGGGGCGGGGCGGGGGGTGTACATATAGAGCTGTGTGTCTGTCGGGTCAGCCTTTGCCCTGGAGCTGAGCCCCGAAAATCCGTCTGGGTCCATCGGGGGCGGGAGGGTGACCGGATGGGGATGGAATTGTGGGGGGGGGGGGGTGTAATCATGCCGCAGAGATGGATTTGTTTCCCGCGGCTGAAGGAATGGATGGTCACAACCTTATGGAGAGGCTGTTCATTTCTGCAGATAGAACTCTAATTAGAGAGAGGGAGGGATGAAGAATGAGAGAAAGAGAGAGAGGGAGGGAGGGAGGGAGGGAGGGGGAGATAGAGAAGGAAAGAGAGGGAGAGAGAGATGGAGAGAGAGAGAAAAGGACAGCGAACATGAGGGGTGAGGGAGAAAGAGGTGGAGAGAGAGAAAGGGAGAGGGAGAAGGGGAGGGAGAGAGAGATGCAGTGAGCCTGGGGGCCCTGTTCATTCTCTCTCTCTTTCTTCCTCTCTCTCTCTCTGTGCATCCCTTGTTCCGTTACGAAGACGGCGGCTCTTCTGTTCTGCGGAGCGCAGGAGGTTGGCGGTTTTTTGGTGTTTATAGCTCTTAGCGGTGTAGCGTGTGGGGGTGGAGGGGG